>NC_056572.1:25407336-25548993 GCF_018340385.1 Cyprinus carpio
GAGTATTTGGTAGAGATGAGCATCCAGATGGGATTCTTGGGCAACAAAAAATAGCAAATGTTTCTTTGCAGTTAATAATTAAAGTAAATTTAACAAAAGTCAGTTCCAGTAGGATGATTTAAACTGTTTAATCCCATTAAAACATCCCCAAAATGAAATAGTCATTAGAATTTGATCTTGAAATGTGGTCTTCATCCTAATATTCCAAAGAATCGGAAATTCCCAAGCATTTGTAATTTTGACAGGAATTTGCAGGTGTTTGTACTGTAAATATAGAACTGAAAGTAGCGACGCTATTAATATTTTTCAGTAACATGACAGTAGTTTAGCTATTATTATAAGTGATATGTAAAGATCAGCTATTGAAATATATAGAAGAGAGCATCAGGAGTAGTCACGCAGCAACGTGGCTTCATGGTAAAATTACAACAGCATTTTGATTTCTGTCTATGGAGTGTTTCCCTTCTTTTGGAGCGTGAAAATGTACAAAGTGAGACAATGCAGAATTAGGACACTTCCTCCGGTGGAGGATGAGAGAGGGAGCACTGAGGGGAAACAGAGGCTGGTTTTGTCTGAGCCCAGTACCAGCTTCCAAACAACACAAAGCCTGCCTAACCAGCCATTCACTTTAACTAGGCCTCTGTGCATCGCTAATGCACTGAGAACAGCCTCCCTTAAACAGATGGTGGGGGAAGTGGGATGAGAGTGTGAAGGAGTTATTAAAAAACGCTTCTGAGAGTAGAACATTTCATCATGTGATCAGCTGTGTGGTTAATGCTTCATGTCTACCTTGTATTATTTATTTCATAACAGGAAAAGGAAACAATAATCTATCTTATCTGAGAATTTTTTGGGCTTCTGTCTTTCATTGAACTCTCAAGGATGTGGTGCTGTTTTCACTCATATTATACTAATCACTTCCTTTTTAAAAGTGTGGGGTTGATAGGTTTTTTTTAATGCTGTTGAAAGAAGTTTATGTTCTTATGCTCAATATATTTTATAATATAATATAATATATAAATATATATAACACACACACACACACACACACACACAAACATATGTGTGTGTGATGGCAAAGCTGAATTTTCAGCAGCCATTATTCCAGCCTACAGTGTCCTTCAGTAAAATTATTTTAATATGCAAATTTGCTGCTTAAGAAGCATTTCTTATTATTACTATCAGTGTTAAAAAAACAGTTGTGCTACTAAATATTTTGTTAAAACCGTGATACATTTTTAAAAAGCCTCTTTGATGAATAATTCAAAAGAACAGCATTTGAAGAAAAATTTTTTTTAACATTTTAAATGTCTTGTCATTTTTGACCAATTAAATGTCTTTGCTTGATAAAATTATTATTTTCTTAAAAAACATTTAGGTATTTTTTTATCTTACTGACCCCAAAATTTTTGGTTTGACAACTCTTGTATTCAAAGATCTCTGTCAGGATGACTTTTTCAAGAGTAAGTACTGAACTGGTTAAAAAATATTAAGTTCTCCAAATTCTTGAGGTGCAATTTCATTTAAGAACACCATAACATGCCAGAAAGACCCTAAGGCCAGAAACATGATCTTACAAGTACGCAAACAATACATAGCCATCACATTCCAGCTGCAGAGTTCCCTTTACTGTACATGAGTACAGTAAATTAAAATAGTTACCTTTTAATTAATTTTTTTTTTTTGGCATTAAACATGTTTATGATCAAACTTGCCCAGTAAGATTAAAACGATTGCTTCACAATAACAGTAGATGACCTGAAAGAGAAAACTGACTATAGAAGCAGACAACTAACTAACACCTTTTATAGCACCATAGTGGTAAGACTGAGAATATACTTGTGCTGCATTTTGAATTGTGCTGACATATTTTGGAGTACAACAATGCTTGAATTTAAACTTGCATAGTTGGAAGCATGTGTGTTTATGTACTTAAGAGTATGTTTCAGGTCTAAGAAATAGTAGAAATTGAAAACTGGAAAGAGATCGGAACAAGACACAAACATAAGAGGAAGGGAGAAAGAGCTCACCCCTAACTTTTATTTAACTCTATTTACAGGTTTGCAGAAATATCAGTCCGAGCAGAGATATTGGTTGTCTACAAAAAAGACTGCTACAGAAAACTGAAAATGATTTCAGTGTCAGAAGGAACTGAATGGAGAACAATTCAACAATGTCGGCAACTCAACATAGCAATAAATCACACAGATGTAACAGAAACCATGTACACATTTAGTATTTTATCATTCATGAAGATATACTGAAGTTTCATCCTGGATAAATTAATCCTTTTTTTAGGATTATATTACACAATTACATAAGTAACATATGATACTGTAGCTTAAAAAACATGGAAGTGATGTCATGGTGGTAAACAGGAAGTGATCTGCGTAGCTACACATTGTTGAATTGCATTTACGTAAGAATACGATGGAAAAATGAAAAAAACACTCTGAGGTCTCAATTTAAGATTTAAATATAGAAATGTGAGGTCATGAGAAGTTACTGAATACTCTTTGTCAATATTTATGTTTCATGGACAGGTTCATGGAAGGCACACTACTGGTAACCATTGAGAGGTAAGGTGAGGCCTTTGTCGTAACTGATTGTGGCCGTTTACGTTTTTAGTCCATTTTTTGTATTCACATCATTTGAACAACTTTTTTTAAACAGATTAATATATTCATGCATAAACAAGGGTGTTTGTCACTTCAAACACTCCACATCTGGTTTGTAGTTTATATTTAATGTCGAAGAACTATCACGTTTAGTTCAGTCGGTTGTGGCTCCTGTTAAGGCCATCATGTGATCAGCCAGAGAGCAGATTTATGCAGAAAACGAGGAAGATCAGTTCAGTTCACTACTAACCTCAGATCAGTCCGACTGGCTAGAATAATTTTATTGTTTCTCTCAGTGGAATAAAAGCTGTGAAGGTCAATGATTGTCAAGACTGTGTGTGGCTAGTTGTTTTAAAATACTTTCAGGGGAAAATAAACTGTCAAATGCATTGTAGGTAGAAGTCTCTTTTTCGATTCTTCATTAAAGTGCTTAAAGGGTGTCAAATGTACATGGGAAGGATGTGGTTTTGCCAGGGTTTGGGATAGGGCTTACGATGAGGCACACAGCAAATCCACAGCACTCAGAAATCACACACATCTTCAGGAGGGACCAGAGAGAGGTGAGGATAACACATGCGAGTGTAGTTTGTTCACACAGGAGAGGTACCTGATTGAGCCCAGCTGTCCTGGAAAGTGTCCTCTCTCAGGAGGTGCAGTCGGTCTGGGGAAGGAAGGAGAGGCATAGGGGAATGGTGAAGGAGAGAGCTGTTAGGGCTTGTGATGTCGCCTTCGGCGACAAATGTCAGGTCCGTGCTGCTCTCCTCTTCCTCCAGTGCCTGGACCCCTCCGTCACTCCTCCAGTCTGTGATCCCGGACGAGCCCCCTTTTTGCGAGTGTGGTATTGGGGATAGTGAGGAACTAAATGGTGGTGGATTTCGGCCTGCTGCGTTTCTGAGAGGATTATTGGGAGGCAGCGCACGTCTAGGCGCTGTGCCTTCCACCGCTGAATCTAAGCTCTGCGATTGGTGGCTGGCACTGAGTGCGGAACCGTTCTCCTTGGATCGGGGCCGGTTCTTGTGGGAGACAGGGGTGGAGCTGAGGTTGCTGCTGTCTGCTTCCATGTCGAGGCGCAGGAAGTCCGGAAGGACAAGGTTGGATTTGTTCAGCAAACCCCGCTGGTCGTCAGCTCTGTTGCTCTGTGCTTTGGATATGAGCTCGAAGAATTCTGGTTGAACAACAAATACAATTTTAAACTGTTTTATTTGTTGGAAAGTAAAAAGCACATCTGACATGTTACAAAGAGCGTTAGATAGAAAGCATTCTCGCAAGACATCAGCAACAGATTTACTGCAGTTGCAAAGTGTGCTTGCGTTAGCATTAGCTACATCAGCCAGTGTTGCTACAGAGATTGGTTAGCAGAAGATGTAGCCAAGAACAACTTCACCGCCTAACTAGGTAAAAGAAAGATAGATTATTCAAGAAAGTGAAAGGGGAATAGTATTTTACCTTCAGCTTCATCTATATTAAGCTTTTTCTGTTTGCGCTTTTCCACCTGGGCCCTGGTTTTCACAGATGAAGCCTTTCCTGCCGCTTTGTCCTCCCCCTGGGTAGCGACAATGAGAATGGGGCACATTAAGGGTGCGTGGATGAGAACCGCCTCTTCTGCAAGGCTTTCTCTGGGGCGCAGGGCTAAAACTACTGGGGTCTCATAGGGGTACTAGGTGGGCCTCTAGTCACTATCACTAAAGCTAGTGTACATACTCACTCTACTTGTGCAAGCATACTAAAGTCAATCTCCATTCAGCACAGCATGTAACTGCAGAAAAAAACCACCACCAGCACAGCATGCCACCACAAGCCCAAAATCAATAAACATCCACGCTCCACTTTCTTATTTTTCAACCATTTCTCTCAACATATCACACAGCTACCAGCAACTATTAAGATGAAAGTGTCTGTACAGAGGAAGAACCCTTGAACCAAGGAACTCTTGGCGGACAGAGTCTGCTATCACCTCACAACATTGTGGTGTGTTGAAGGAAAGGAAGTGGTCAAGAGGTGGGTTGCTGTGATCCGAGAAGTGGGGTTAGATCATCCACAGGCCCAGAAATGCAGAGATACACACAGCCTTCAGACCAGAGAAAAGAATAGGGAAGCCAGCCATGCACAGACTCCCCACACACAGGCCAAAAAATACAAAGAAAGAAAGAAAGAGAGAGAAGGGGATGAAAATGTATGATCTTGGAGATCAAGGTCTTACTGTGGCTGACTGGCTTCGCGTAGACAGAGGTGGACCATGACTTTTAGATGAGACCAGCTTTTGTTTGTCTGTTCAGAGAGGGAGAAAGTTAACTTGTTCTGTTCAAGCTTAAAAGAAAGCAACTATGTTTAAGACAACAAGGCATACATAACCCATTTTACTTTCATAATGCAAAGTGCATGAGTATTACTTGACTATAATTTTTACTGTAGAGTGTGATTCCGTATTACATTTAAAGTCAATACATTTTAAATGTACGCAATTGCACCTTCATCATTACAAAAGTGTAATTACAAATATATGTAAATAAAAGAAATTACATTAAAGTATATTTTAGTTTACCATAAATGCTCATCAGTAAATTCAGCAGCACACTTGTAAGCATATTTAAAAAAACAGTTTTTAAAAATGTATTTATTATAAAATTAAACAATAATATATTTTAATTTAATTGCAGTTAACACACAATTAAATATCCAAAACATTACATTTAGTTTGCACTTAAGTATATACTTTTAAAGTGTATTATTTCTGTAATAAGTATTCTTTTTAAAAGTATACTAATGTGTATTTCTATTTTAAAAGGGACCTAACAGATACATAATTGTTTATATAGCTATCAGGGGAATTGCAGATCTAGATAATTATAAAATCCACATTTAGGAAATAAAATTGTCTGGCCTTCATGATAGTGTTTCACAGTGTGTGAAATCAAAGAATCAGATCAGATGATGTGAATGATGTCTGTCCTGTTATGTGTGCGTGCATCTTGCCTTTTCCTGGAACGTGGTCTCCTGCTTCCAGAACCACCCTCAGTCCATCTAGATTAGATATAGGAAGCCCAAGATCCAGCGGCTCTTTCTCTCCACTCTACCCACACAAAAACAACACATCTACTTAGTAGTAGTCATCATTTCATAAAATCACAAAATGCATACATTTCACATTTTATGTTACAGTAGCCCATATTCCATATAGCAATGTGCTACAAAACCAAACAAGCTAAACAAGCAAGATGATGGAAACATACTTACTACGCTACTGTGAAACCTGATAACCCAACATGATTTTTAACCCACAAACACATCGTCATCATGTTTTCGGTGAGAATTTTTGAATACAATATTGTGCACAAAACATTTCTAAGATGCATGCCAATATATTCAATATATTTAAATAAAATAAGCATATGCTGACTCACTATCCTGGCCACCAGGTCTCCTAAGTTCAGGCCATATTGGGCACACACCGGCCTCAGCACTTCTGTAACTGGCTTGGTGGGTTTTGCTTTCAGCCCAACAGAACGGTTTATGGGCACCAGATCCAGTCTATGAGGGGGAGATGAAGAAAGAGAGAAGTTAAGAAAAATAAACTTTACAAAATGATAATGAAAGACTTCAGTTAAGTTTAAAAAGTATAAAAGAAAAAGAGGCCTGATTAATACATAAAGACTAGGGATGCACGATAAATATCGGCCGATAATTAATGTGCATCTCGTCAGTAAAGCCGGTTCTCGCACCTGACGGAATTTACCGCTGTTTAGAGAACCGGCTTTACTGACGAGATGCTCATTAATTATTGGCTTATATTTATCGTGCACCCCTAATAAACACGGACAAAAATGATAGATGAAAAGATGAATGAATGGATAGATATAAAAACATAAAACTGGCGTGTACCGGAATAGTGTACGTTTCTCCAGCCGCAGATCTCTGGAGCACAGTGTCATGCAGTCCTGGTCCACACTAAAGGCTTTACACAAGGACAAACATGCTATTATAGTCTATTACAGCATTACAGTATCAAATGATACAGATGCGTGCACACACACACACACATACACACACACACACACACACACATAAATGCAACACTCAGCACAAACACACACATACTGAAACCACCTTGTAACCTTTCAAGGTGGACAGGCCAAAATTAAAAGCAAAAGCAAAACTGAAGGTACCTTAATTACTGGTTACTATAATAGTATAGTTTTATCCACAAAACACAGTTAACACTCTACAATGGAGATCTGAACTGCACTATGATAGACATGTTACCTTTTCTCCTCCTACTAAGAACAGATCCACAGCAGCCAGATTAATGCAGAGCTTCTCACACAAGCCTAAGAGCACCTCTCTGATGGAGACGCCAGGCCTGATGGGTACTGAGCTGCATGAACCATCCGGAAGGTTAATGTTACAGTGACGCACGGCACGCTCAGACAACGACATGGAGTTACGCGACACCTCACCCTGTCAGACAAAGGATTACAAAGGAATAAGCAATACAAACAAATTAAATGAACACAAAAATATTCAATTCAGCTATATTAAATTGGAGATAATACTCATAATTAGAGGATATATTCTTAAAAACAAATAATTCTACTACAAATAAAAATGTATTAATAATATGACCATCATCATTAGACAATGTGCCAGTATTTGGTAATACGATACATCACGCGAATGAATATGCACGATATTGTTATCATAGGCACTTCAAAATACCGAGAATAATTATTTAATATACCTGCAAGCAGCAATTATCGGGGTTCAAGCAGTTAAGGCATTTAAGCACATACGGATAAAGATTGTGTGTTAACATGGCTGTAACCCCCTTAATCAATAGCATTTTGGGTAAATAGAGGTAATTTACCAACGAAATATTATGATTTTTAAAATGTATGACTGTTATAGCGCCACCTACAGTCCGATCACCATGAAAGTTTGCATGCTTGTTAAGAGTCATCGGTCACATGTTTTCACCAAGTTTCATAAAGTTCTGAGTTTTTGTTCAGGTTTTATAGGCTTTTATAGGCACTTTTCTAAATGACCCCGTTATAAGTAACCAAAGGACAAAATTCACTTTTTTTTTTTTTTGATAATTATTGTTTTTTCAGTTTCATCAGTTTTTTCTGCCACCAAGTGGGAGAGCTTTGCAATTTTTTTTTATTTGACCAAAGATTTAGCTCATACACATATCTTCCGATTTCTGTGAAGATATCTCATTCCATTCCAGAGTTATAGCCATTTTAGTAAAATTGGCCACGCCTCTTTCGAACCTTATGGCGCCCCTTTGCGACCGTGAGTTGAAATTTCAACTTTTGTTTTGATAATTATTGATATTCGGTGTCCAGGGAATATTTCTGCACTGGTTTGGTTCTGATCAGGAAAAAAACCACTAACTAGCAAAAAAAATAAGCTTTTTTAAATAATCTTGAATATTTAATTAACAGTTTTATTGACAACATTGGTCCCAGAGGCAAAGTTGTGTTCAGCATGACGAGATCTATTTTATGATATGAAGATGTAGTGTATGCGTGAATATGTGAACCTTTTTTTTTTTTTGTACAATTTAATTCTGTTATAATTGAAATATTTTTTTTTTTTTTTTTTACTAACTGTTATAGAGCCACCATATGGATCTCCGTGACTCTTTGCATGCTTGTTAAGAGTCATCTGACACATGTTTTCACCAAGTGTCAAAATTTTAAGTTTTCATTTAGGTTTTATAGGCCGTTGAGTATATTTGGCCATGCCCCTTTTCTAAATGACCCATTTATAGATAACCAAAGGACAAAATTCTACATTTTTTTTTAAATAATTATTGATCTAGAGAGTCCAGAGAATATTACTGCAGTGGTTTGGTTCCGATCAGGTGAAAAACGTAGGACTAGTTCGCAAAAGTAGGTTTTTAACATATTTGAGAATAATTAATGAATGATTTGATTTCCAGCAATGGTTCTTGAGGCAAAGTTGTGCATTATGAGGACATCTATCAAATGATATGCATACTGTGTGGATATTTGAAACACCACATGATTACTGAGCCATAAAACTCATTAGCACCAACTAGTGGCCAATTTCTTTCAAAATTCTTACAGACCTTTAGAGACATGAGTCGAACAGGCCCACCGAGTTTCATTCTGATTGACCTCCGTTAACCTTGTCAAATAGGTGCTCAAAATTCATTGGCCAATGGCGGCCATGTTTTTTGAGATATGCCAATGTTTTTTTTTTCCTCCTATAGCGCCACCAAGTGGCAGAGCTGCGCATTTTTTATTTGACCAAAGTTTTAGCTCATACACACGTGTAGCAAGTTTGGGGAAGATATCTCATTTCGATCATGAGTTATAGCCTTTAGCGTAAACTGGTCCTCGACTTTTGAACATTTTAGTGCCCCATTGCGACAGTGAGTTGAAATTTCAACTTTTTTTGATAATTATTAATATTCACTGTCCAAAGAACATTTCTGCAGTGGTTTGGTTCCAATTGGGCGAAAATCCTAGGACTAGTTCGCAAAAGCAGGTTTAGGACATACGTCAAATTTGCAGAAAAAAGAGTGACAAATCACAGTGACAATCCCAAGGATTCTGAAAATGTAGCGCTGTAGCGCCCCCTATTGGCCGATTGGGCTGAGACTTTGCACCTGAGTAGCGAGCCAGACTACTACCTTCTGACCAAGTTTCAGCTTTCTAGGCCTTACGGTTTGGCCTGCACAATCAGTTTTACCGGAGAATAATAATAATAAAAAAAAAAAAATCCTAATCCTAACTGCATGCTTGAGCCCCTAATTACAAATTATACAGAATTTTGAATGCATTTTAGGAAAACTTTTCCCATCAACTGGTCACAATGCACAACACCTATGTATGCTGCTTGAAAGACGTGTGAAGTCTGATGTAAACAAGCACGGATGAGAAGCGCATGGCGGAACACGTGAGAGACGAGCTGAATGAAAGCGCACATTCACTCTCTGACAGCAGATGGCGCTAAAACTGCAGAAAATGCAGCCATTACCCTGGAATCCCCATAAATAAAGCAGCTGCGCTACTTTCTAAAACGTTAAATAGCCATTCGGATTTTTGTATTGGCTATGGTGTTCATCAAAGTGCCAAAAACATAAATATTCATACTTAGGTTATTTTCAGACTTTTTTTTATGTTTAATCTGGACTACAACATGCCCTAGACATTGTTTGAAAGTGTTTTGATTCTTTATTGCTCGGTCACACTTTACATTAGGGTTTCATTAGTAAACATCAGTCAATTCAGTTAACATAAACTGCCAATGAAAAATTATTCTAACATTCACTAATCTTAGCTAATTCCAATATTTAATAACGCATTGTTAAAATCAAAAGTTGCAACACTGTGTTATGTAGTTGTATTTTTTTTAAAAAAGATTAATAACTTCTGTAGCAAACGCAGCTTTTGCTCATTGTGAATGTTAATGCATTAACTAAGGTTAACTAATGAGATCTTATTTTAAAGTGATACCTTTTGGTATTTATAGTTCTTTTGCACTTTAATCTGTGTAAAATTTTTTACTTTATACGTTTTTCTGTATAAAAAAAAATCATATTTAAATGTTCAGTTATTTTATTATAAGAAAAAAAATTATTAAACCTGTTATGCTGTATTATGACAACACTTTTTTAAAACTAAATTTTCAATATCGTTATAATACCGTATACCGTGATAAAAAAGCATTAGCAATTAATCGCAACATTTAGTTTCAAATGTTTCATTTCAAAGTTTTATACCAGCATATCCCTAATCATCATTATTAATTGACTGGGTGGACTTAATACAATATACTATATTTTATAATTATGACAAAATCCTAATAATCCTAGACAGATTACCATCAACTTGAGTCAGACACATTCAACTCACCTCATTTTTTTCCAGAACCAGAGGTTGCAAGTTCCAAACTTGCACCAGACGACAAAGAGCCCTGTGATTCTCTCCGTCCGTTACTACCCCAGTAAAGCCTGTGGTGAAAGACAAATATCATTTATAACCAACATACTAGAAAATCCAGGGAATAGAGGAAATATTCAAGGAAAGACAAGAAGCACAGAAACAAAAAATGCAGACATGAAAAGTATAAAACTTTATGAGCATTGTAAGTGCACAGCAAATACACAAAAACTAAAATGAAGCTAAACTGCAGAACAATAATTTAACAGAATCAGCACTGATGTCCCCCACTCACTGTAGTCTCCAAGGTCCTTCTTCTTAGATCCTTTTCCGAAACTTCTATTTCTGGACCAGGAGAAGAAAACGCTTTTCTTTTTATCGCTATGTTCATCTTTGCTGTCTTCATTTAGTGACCTTCCCGATTTACTCTTCTTGTCGTCCTGCACCTTCAAAAAATGTTCAATTATTTTCCACACTCAAACACAAAGGTGTTACACAAAGATCCCAAGGTAACAGACAATAAAATAAAAAACAATAAAAACTCCACTGACATGAACCACTGATATGCAGAATAAAAAATGAGATGCACAGCCAGTCAGGAATTTAGAGAGTTAAATTAGATCTGACTGGAAAGCATGGTGGGATGTTAACTGAGATGACTGTCTCTCTTCTTTTGAAAGCTTCTGTGATAACTATATTAACACTTGGCTATGTAAACAAGAAGATAATGCTGACAATAGCTTCAGTCTCACACCTTAAATGAAACAAGATAATTGCATATAAATACTTTAAGGTGTTAAGCTTTCCCACATACATAGGTCACAAATTACTTTAAAGGGCAATTAAAAGTGAGACATCTTCGCGAAATGATGGTAAAACTTCAAAATAACATTTTTAAACATTATTACATTCTGCAATGCTGAAGAGATCATATTTCAATAGTTACAAAGGTCATAAATTCATAATTGATAAATGTTCATACATAATCACATATGAATGTACATAAACTACTAAAGGTGTTACTAAACCTTCCACTGAGAGATAACTGGGGGTATCATTCTTTAATATGCTTCACAATTTGTTTGTTTTTGTGATTATGTTTCAAAGGAAGTCATTGTGTCAACTGACAACTGACTTTCATCATTCAAATGAAGGGCATTAAGATATAAAGTAAACACAAATGTGTTTGTGTTACCTTTTAGGTGTAGAGAGGTTAGAGCGGTCAGAGCTTGTGCTATGTTTGGACGTGGGACTACTGGGGACCTGGTAGGGGTCTGGAAGAGGACGGCCCTCCACCTCTGCAAGCATACATTCTTGATACAGGTAGGACTTTAGGAAGCGGGTGTAACTGTCAAACTTCATCAGGTTAAAGATCTATTGAGGGAAAAAAAGAAGAGGTGCACTGTAAAGCCAGCTGCTTACAAGACACAAGCATGGCACAAATCTCGATACTGGTCTAGCATATCCATATTTTTTTATGTTTGTCAACTAGCATTAATCTTGCTGGTAAAGCTGCTTAAAGCAAACCAGTGGGGGCACCAGCATCCTTATCAACAACATACTGTATGTTGATGACCACCAATGTGGGTCTTATCAGCTGCAATGATATACACTTCCATTCAAGTTGAAAGGAGATCAGTCTTTTTTTCTTTTCCTTTTTAAAGAAATTAATACTTTTATTAAGCAAGTATGTATTAAATTAATCTGAAATGACAGTGAAAACATATACAGTGTAACAAAAGATTTCAGTTTCAAATAAATGCTGTTCTTTTCAACTTTTCATTCATTAAAAAATTCTATTTATCAAAAAATAAACTGCTTTCAACAAGTATTTCTGAAGGGTCATGTGACACTGAAGACTGGAATAATGGCTGCTGAAAATTCAGCTTTGCAATCACATGAATAAACTACATTTTACAATAAAATAGAAAGCATTAATAATATTTAATAATATTATTAATCAAATAAATGCAGTCTTGTTCATCATAGCGACAGCAAACAGACTTATTTCAAAAACAACTAAAATATCTTCCTGAACAAAATGCAAGCTTTAATTAAAAACGTCACCATTTTTATGGCACCAGATTCCCCGTTTAAAATGACAAATCCAGAAAAATAAAAAAATGGGGTGGAAAAAAGGAAGGACCTGGATTGCGGGGGTTATGCATTACACCACTGAACAGCTACAGTTATCTGACATTGCAAAATGTGGCCAACATAATGTTGATGTGACTCTGATTGACAGAGATCTTGGATAAGGAGGTGACAGCCAGACAGGAGCCTCTAAATGCTGCTACGTGATTCTCCGCCTTTAAAAGACACTTTATAAGAACACACATTCTCTGCTGCTACAAGCACAAAGGTTGCCCGCAGGTTTCCTCACAGTTATCATGGGACGGTTGGAGTCACTCTAAGGATGCTACATTCATGATCTTATGATATCATAGAGCTGAATTCAAAATACTTTATTATTTCACATCTTGCCTACAGTCCTCAAAAGACAGTGTTGTGATGGTAACGCCTCACAGACATGCCGTAAAAATAACGTGTTGGGGAGTACAAAGCCTTCTGGGATCAGAATGTGGGATTTTTTTTTTTTGTCATGTTGTCATGAAAATACAATCACTGAAATCATTTGATTTGTTCTATTGTATATTAACTGGTCTGGGAAAGGCGTCAAGTAGAACCAACATAAAAAGACAGGTAAGGCATGTAAGCGCATGGATTTTCCAAACATTTCAAAATCTACTAGGTTGGGCCTGACACCGACGCAGCCTGATGTGCTTTGGGAAAGTTTTTGGCTCTGTGTTAATTCCATGCTAAAGCTTTTAATTTAGGAAATACAGTGCTGTACCCCCAAGGTTACAGTAAAGAATCCAAATATGAGAACTTCCTGTCTTACTGTAGCTGCTGCTCTTTGAACATGTTCGGCCTTGGAGCGTTGAGGATGTCATCAGCCAACTGAGCCTGACTATCAATGTTGACGGGTGTGGTGGCTTTACTCGACAGGAAGCTGTTGTAGATCTCTCGGGCCCTCTGGGACAGCTGGGGGCCAAAAGTTACAAAAAGGTCACAATCAAACGGAAGATGAAAAACAATGTTTATTTCATCCTGTCCACGCAAAGGTATTTATTACACTAAATGAACTGCAATAGACAAAAAAAATAAACAGTCTCAAAAATTCCCAGAATATGTTTTGTGATCAAGTACCCAAATAAAAAAAAAAAAAATTAACTAATTAATTAATTAATTAAACTGAATTTACATTATTTAAATTCAACTGGTAAATATGTGGACTTTATACCTGTTTCTTGTCTGTTTCAGGAACATGACTGAAATATTCACATGCTTGCCAAAATAAAATATTCTCCTCACTGAACTCCTTCTTCAGAAACTCCTGCAGGATGAAAAGAAAAAGAAATAAATTAAAGATCACTGATTATACTGCAAAACATACAAAATAAAGTCCTTTACACGCATTGTTTTTTTACCTTTAAACTAGAAAATTAAACTTACTAACTACTCACTGGCTGATCTGAATTCTCTAAGCATTCTTTGCTTTTCAAAAAAAAAATCAATTTCAAACACTTCCTGGTGGTTTTGTTTGAGACCTTGAATTCATCGAGTTCCTCATGCAAACACTCACTGAGAAACGCCTTTACCACTTCTGATAAGAAAAGTATCTAAGGTCTTCACATTTTTCAATAAAATGCATAAAACTTGACATGTACTCCCAGCCAGTAGCGATCAAGTATTCTGTAACAGTGCAACTGCTGTGTAAAAGGAAGACTTGGACCGATCCAACATACCGAGAAATATCGGACACCGATGGGATCCTGTAGCAGCCGCTCGAAGCAGACGGCCCATGACAATGCAACGCGCCGTTCAGTGTGGCGTCTATGGCATTGCACGCTTGGTAGGCGAGCATTACTGTTCAGACTGTTATCACTGCCGCAGCCTTTCAGGTCCACACTGTTCAGCTCTATGCACAAACAATGAGATAACACATGTTACTTTTATTCGCACCAAAACACAGTGGCACAATTATTTTTGTGTTATAGAAGAAAGGTATAGTATCATGAAGCTTTTTCTTCATTCAATTTGACATATTGCATATGACAGACTTATATGACAGGACACAATAACCCTCCCAAAAAAAAATATTAACTCTTTCAAATCAGCAAATGCCCAACGGGACCTGAATTATGTAATCCTGATTCCTGATAAGGGTGGGGTGCTCTAAATTTAAAACCATATTCTTAAAATAGACCTGCATTTGCAAAATGAACAACAAAAACATCAGAGCTAGAACACCACAAAACAACATGACAAATTCAAGATGTTTCTCCACTTTTCTAAATGCCTTCATCACCCTTAACTGATTTCTAAAACCACCTGATAATTTTTTTCTGCTGCTTCTGAGGTGAGATACTCCTCCTTTTAGTTTCTGGGTGATTCTGATTGGTTGGTGAGTTCTTGTAATTAAATACTATCGATTAAAGTTACAAAGCAAATACTTCTTTAAAGGCACAGTTTAAAAATAGTCATTACTTTACTCGCAGGCACGTGTTGTTCCAAACTCATATGCTGTTATTTTATCTAAGGAACATCAAACAGAAAATAGTTCATTCCATGTTACTATGAACAGATTTACTTTTGTGTTCTGTGTGTTCAGGCACAACATAAGGGTGAGAAATAATGACTATAGCTGAATATAAAACATGCTAAAAGAAGGACTCAGAAGAAATTCAAATGTTAAGTTTCAGATAGACCACCTCTGAAAGAATCTCAGCAGACCTGGGGTCACTATCAGCATGAGCTCTTACCTGGGTAAGCTGGTACGAGCCTGTGTGATGCCACTTTACCAGGTATTTCATGCCAATTGGACGCCAGGCTTTGACATCCAACCCCACATTACAAACACACACTACCAACGTGTGGCAGAGGATGAACAGCTATCAAACTGTCCATAGAGCTAATGTACATGCTTGCTGGAGACATCATAAGCATCTAGTCACTAAACTAAAACAAAGCAGACACACAGCGACGAGACGACATGCATGCAATAGAGGTAAACAGATAGAGTTGCCCTGTGCAACAAGCTCTGAACGGGCAGAAATGATAAATTATTGAAAGTGGAGAGGGGAGGAGAAACTTAGACGGTAGAGGTAGTAACAAGAACCTGCAATATTAATGCTGGACCAGCACAGCCACCCCAGTAGCACCTAACTGAAGACAAACTGCACACATAAACAGATAGGACAATTTCATTTTGACTGTGTTGCATAATGTCCACTGCCCTGAGTAATAGGGGTCCATTAACAAATAAGAGTGATCCATGCGATAAGAATGCATGCATCCTAATAATTTTCAAACAAATGTTTTTAAAATGTTTTTTAAGGTAAGGTATTTTTTTGTACAAATATGATTCATTCATGAAATATAAATTGTATGGATTTTATGTTTATGTCTAATACATTAGCGTTATATATGTAATATTAATTTAAAATAACAAATTGGTGCCAAACAAAAAAAAATACGTATTTTATATTATATATTTACACTTCAATATATATAAAATGTATTGGGGAGTCACACAACATGACATGACATTTCACAACTGAAGTACCCTTGTTTTGTTATAAAAACGGTTCAAATCTTATGGATTATACAATTATACGAGACTTACTGACCTTGACACACCAGTAATGAGGGTTTCTGGATCTGTCCTATGAATATTCACTTCCTGTTTTACGTGTTTTTTTCTACATGATTCATGGTTGCACACATGATTTAGTTTTGGCAGACATGTTTTTCTCTCAAATTTGTTCTTTTTTTACTATAAGATATGACACTATTTGCCAACTATAATACTACTAAAAGGTTTTCTTTTTAAACATGTATTTTTTTTAATTCCTTAGATAGTTTTTATAAGCTCCCCAAAAATATCAAAATTTTAAATATGAGAAATATTTCTTCAGTTTATAGAGGGGGTGCATTCCAGTGATTGTATTTATGAATTGCAGCTTGAAATAAATGACTAGCTCTTGCACAGAAAAAATAAGCATTGTGTCATTGATCCTTAGATGCAGACACCTTTACATCATGAAATAACTGACACAAGGGGTCCAGACTGGTACAACTCACACTAAGATGTCTACAAGAACACAGTCCAGTCTAAAAGACAGCAGGAATAATAATGAAGGAGAGAAATGAGAAGGTTGCTGAGATTGCACTTTGATTTCAAGTGATGGATGGGTGTTACTGACGTTACACATGGATCCTTAACGCACTCTCTCTGCTTTCACAGGCAGCTTTTACGATCCTTCCATGCCAGTAATTGATCCTGGAGCCAGTTTTCTAGGGAATAAAAAAACTGGCCCCGGCAACCTGAACACACTCATGACCAGCCGGGCTAAACTCAATTCAGATCCTCCTCATGGTCAGTGTGGTGGAGGGCCGGGTGCTTGTAGAGGCCACAACTATTGTGTGCCCATTCACAACACAAACCCTGTAAAAGAACTACTACTAGACCGTAAAAGCAAAACAGCCCACGAAATTAAGTTTGCGTAACACTTTATTTCAATAGCCCTCAAAACATTTATCCTAACAGTAAGTAAACTTCTGCAAAACTACATGTGTTTATACTACTTATTCATTTGAGGTATTAGTGGAAGGTACATCGCTAACACATCGTCAGGTAAAATGTTTCTGTTTGAGGAAGTATTATCAAAAAGTATAAGTACCATAAACTAACAGTATACTTAATAATCCTTTTGTGAGTTAGGCTGACATGCATGTGGCAAATTACTGAAGTAGTTTCCACATTGTAGTTACGTACAGGTACGCGAACATCTGACGTGGACTACGAAATAAAGTGTCAAACGGTACGTTCCTCACAGTTTTGCATGCATACATTTTGTCACTCTGTGCCTGTGGTTATGCAGAAGGCTGAAAATCTATGGCTCTGACTGGGGCAACGTTAAGCCAACAATTCACAGAATCCCTGACACATTCACCACATGTTAATTGAGGCACTGAGGTGGAGAAAGGGGAGGTAGTTAGGGGTGATTCATCCTAGTGCAGTTGGACTGTGAGGAAAGAACAAGAGATTTACTTGCTGAGTTGGCCTGATGAAGCATGCAACAATCGTACAATCATTGGGCTGCGTTCATGGAATAGGTTTGTATAAAAGAGATGGAAGAGGGGTGAAGGTTCAACGAGACACGTATATGAACCACCCAGATGTTGGCCACATTCTATACATTACGCATAGTAACATTTGATGTTCACGAGGAAGAAGTGATCAAAAAAATAGATGATTGCACTGGACCTCAAAAAGAACCAAGATGAACTTTTAAATTACATTGTTTACACCCACAAAATGGCCCCAGAGGACTGAAATCGCTAGTATATATTCTTCTTACAAGCATTTATGAGAGCAGAAAAATTCGTGTATAAGAGCTGGATTTGAGAGCAGGTGATGGATGGATGGCATTGAGGGAACAGAAGCCAATCTTATCAAGAGGATCAGGAAGCAAAAATAAAAAACACTACGCCAACAATGGTGTGTGCTTTCACCCTAATTTGCGTAGATCTCCAGTTAATAATATAAACACATTAAATGTAAACACACAGCCAAAAGAAAACGCGACACCGTCTGATACCAAGAGACATCAGAAATCAGACTCGGAGGAAAAGAGGAGCAGAAAGGAGGAAAGAAAGCACATACAAGTTATTGAAAGTCTGATATATCGAGAAATGTAAGCGAAGTAATCAAGGTCCCCAAAGAGCTGGAGTACAAAAGAAGTGGAGCTCAAGGATGGAAAGTTTGTGACCAAAAAAAAAAAAAAACAAATCCGGGTGGAGCAAAAGTAAGACATAAAAAACAGAACATTTGAATAAGAGGATCAGATGCAATTTCATGGCTTTAATATAACAACAGTGATTAATTACACACCACCATCAGAGACAGCCGCAGACCGAACGAGAACACAGAAAAGAAGACATGTGTGAGGGACGTCTCATTCACCAAAAACACACACTGAAGTCTGCAACACAGCAGGTACTGCTGAGAGGGCATGATACAAACACACAGCTCTTCTGTTTTAATGGTACAGTCTTTCACACACGCCTCCTAACTCACTCTAAGAGTAATGAGAAGATGATCAGGTACATTCAGCGATTTGATGATGCAGACTCCGCCATTGACACAATTAGTCCACCTCAGTTGTTGATTCATTGCGCCCTGAGATGTTCACTTCGGTTCGGTTAGTAAGAGATAAGCAAGAGACTGAACCTTTTCATCACACAGACAAATATGAGTCAGAGACTTTGTACAAAATGGGAAAAAAATTGTGTTACACTGCGTAAATTTGATGACGACCCATTTATGAGGGTCAAACGATGCGAGCTACAGCCATAACAGTGGATAGCAATAAATGCGTTATAGGATGCATTAGTATTAATCACCAATGACAGTAAGGACATTAGAAGTGTTATAAATAGTTTTCTATTAGAGTTCTAAAAAGTGACAACTCAAACTTTGAATGGTTAGTTAGATATAATATTTAAAAAATTATGGTTTATATTACATGTATTAAAGGGATCATCCATAAAAGAATATACAATTAAAAAAATCAATGAATCTGTATATTGTATTTTCTGTATTTGTTCTACATTCAGAAGAATGTTGACTATATTAAAAAAAAAAAGAAAAGAAATTCTTAAAATGACCAAGAAAAGACAACAACTGATTTCCAAAAGAACGGAAGTCACACATTGTGGTTGTGTGCACAAAACTGACCTAAGCCTCCTGCAAGGAAATGCCTTTATTCCTTGCAACAAGAATGACTGATTCGATACAGGCCTAGAAATGGTTATTATTTGTAGCATATTTACAAAATGAGCAATTAAAGAACATGAAAGGGGAGGCTGATCTTTCACAATCCAGAACACAGGCATGGAGGAAAAATGAATGATAAAAATAGACCACGTCTCAGCGGCTACGGTGCACCAGAATGCGATAAACCAAAAAGACAGATGTAGTTTCCATATGAACAGGTCCTATACAAAATAAACACTGTCTATAACTACAACGTTTCTTTTTCCCAACATGACCTTGTAATTTAAGCCAAAACTGACCTTGATGTTATTCCACACTGCATTTAGAAAAACTGAAAAAATTCCCAGGACGAAATGTGGGAGCACCCTTACATAATCATCATTTTGGCTGCAACAAGCTGACTCCTGTCCTTGTTTGAGATGAAATCAGCATAGCCTATGAGCTTTATTCTAATCAGTGCCAATGACATCAGGAACACACTTACCCCGTCCAGGACATCAACTACATTACCAATCCAATTCACCAATAAGCTGTTGCGGTGTAAATAATTGACTCGCTGAGGACTTGCTGAATGCTAGAAGATACCTGTACTATATAAACACAATAGTGGTTAAAGTTTGTATGTTGTTCACACTATCAGACACGGTTTATCAACTTAATCTTCTTTGTTAACATCTCCCGTTCCTGTTCTATATCCAACTCCTCTTGCTTAAGGGTCCTTATACTCACCTCATGCAATATGTATTTAAATTCACCTTCTAAAATAAGCTCGTGTTAATGGTTGAAGCTGTTTTTATAGCTTTCATGTCGACAAGGACGACACCAAGCCATTTACAAATTGCCCAAGTCTATCCTATTTCTAAAAGTAAACCCTATACATTTATGCAATGTCATAACGTAGTATTTATAAATTAATCCTTGCTGGAGCGTGGAGGTTTTCTGTCAGTGGTCCTCCTGGTTCCCATCTCGTCGATCATTTCAAAATTAGAAACACTTACCCATCGCAAAACAATCATGGCGCAGCCAGTAGTCAAGACATTTATTTCCTAAATGATCAGAAAGATTTTAGTTGTGACCTTGATTTGCAATGAAGAATATGAAAAAGATAAATTAACATCCACTCCAGGAAGAATTTGAAATGTTTATTTCTTTGAAAAACCCTTTCAGATGAAAACACCACAGCAGCTATCGCGAACACAGTAACTTTGGGAAAAAGCCTGCTCTGTAGCTAATCTGTTCAAACCATGTATTAATCATTATCTGGAAACATCATATGAAACCAAAAGCAAGTAGGCTATAAGTGTAAGCACTAGGAAGACTATGACTGCAGAATCAATGTCAGAGTGATGCTCTGAACGTCCTAGAATTATTGATCATTCCTTCAAAACCCTTCCAAATGAAAAAAAAAGTCTTGAAGACATTATAGTTTGACTTCTCGCTTAAGTTCTGCTCATCGTCTTACCCCCTCTTAACCCCTTCTCTGTCCCCTACTTCCTATTCTCATATCCAGTGGGTTTCCCTGCATTTTGTCTGGTGCAGTGGAGCAGCTTGTAACATCATATTGAAATTATAATGTGGCCTTTTCCCAGCCCGAAATAGTCTTAATCCCTCTCCACCCCTCCACCTTCCTGACTCTTTCCCTGCTTACACCCAGTCTCGTTCGGTCTGCCTTAAGGGGAACAAGACTGGTGGCAACACAAAGGCTGCTTTAGAGTTAACAGTGTTGATGGCGCTCTTGTTTACGAGTGATGAGGTTGAGCGGTCACGGAAATGGATTCTGGTTGTTTGTAAGAGTAAAATAGATATCTCACCACAAGACTGGAGCTGATGTAGTTTTTTCTATGACGTGCACATGACGTAAGAAGAGGAAAGCAACTACACCTAAGCAAGTCGAAATCACACAATTATTGAGAGTGATTTCGGAGGACGTAATACCAACACATCAACCAAAAGTGGTAGAGGATGCACGCCTAGGTTAGTCACTCCTGGACCACCGACAGGCAGTGCGCTTGATCTTGGCCTGGAATATCTGTACCGGGGGGGCAGGGCCCATGGTAGAGCGCAAGGCCGTATGAACAGTTGAGCATCCACAATGTCTAAACACAAACATAAGACGACAAATAAACGAAAAAGCCAATTCAAACAATTAAGCAAACAAAGGGATTCAAAAGTTTGACACAAAGAACAAAAAAGACACAACTTACAGTATGGGGTCATTTCGTATTCTGGCCTGGTTCATGTAGAAAGTTGTAATGAATAATACAAGTCACTGGCCAAATACTTTTCTTCCTATTGGGCCATATATTAGTGCATGGGATTGTCAAAAAAAGGCGAGCGCAGGGACGGAGGTGGCATCTGATTTAGCATTTCATACACAACTTGAACATACTAATAAACAATTCCAGTTAGGTCAACACTTGATGTTCATAGTGTCAAAATCATGGGTCCTGAGGGCAAAAATAAATAAATAAATAAATAGAGAACCATTGCACGAGCTATGCGACACCACCAGGCTAACAAAAGTGGGTGATAGATCTATATTGTAAAGATATATAGATATATATCATAGTTATAAGATATATAGATATATAATATATATATAGATATAGATATATATTATATAGACTACTAGATGTCTTTGTGTTTTTTTTAGTTGAGTTATCAAAGCATTCTAGGAACACACAAGTTCCTTCACAAGGTGCTTTCAGTTTTCATCTCTACGATCTCACTCCCAGTTGCATGATGACCCAATGATGTTACCTTAATGTGTTGCCTTCTCTTCCTCGCTGCGGTGAGTTCTCTAACAGTCAAGCATACAGACCTGGTCGGCTATGAGTAGTCCCGACATGCACCTAAGGTGTTTATCATATGACGTCGGTGTCGCGGTGTCTCTTGCACGCGGGTGCCGTGTTCCCCGTCATTCTCTGCAGGTTCTCGTAGTCGCTGTATTGAGGCATGCGTTTCTGATGTTACGACTTTGCGGGAGGTTTGCAGTCATTGAGAACAGTAACAGTAAGTAAGTATTCCTTTAAAAAGCCAGGCCACAAGTTGCAGAAGGAACATACTACAAAACATCACTTGTTGTACATCCAAGTGTGTTTGTTTACACAAGGCTTTGGACAATTATCACACACAACAACCTCTGTGCTAAGGTTTTTGCATGGGTTAAAATATATTTGAAATTGGTGTAGCTGACACAGGGATGACTTCAATGACAGTGTGAAAGCACAGCTAGCTACACACCAACCAAAGCCAAGATGTTCATATAAATATAAAACTTCACAAAGCAAGGCCTGTATTTAATAAGGTTGGGATAATTATCTAAAAGTCGATATGAAACAGCAATCACAATCGATTTTTACCGTATTCGCATAATTCGATGTATTTCTGAGGAATCAGGACTTCAAGCAGAGGTGCAAGTTGCGGATGGCACACTTTTGTACAAACTCATGCAACGGTATATTACCAGAAATGTTACACTATGTTTAAAAGTGGGGGTTAGTAAATTTATATGAGATAAATATTGTGGTCTTTGGAAATTTATCAAGATACCAATATCCAATAATACCGCAAAAAAACTGTATCAGGTTTCCACAAAAAATATTAGCAGCACAAACTATTGTCAAACTTGATGTCAATAATATAAGTTTTCTTGAATGCCAAATCCGCTATATTAGAATGATTTCGAAGGATCACAGTTACTGAAGACTGGAGTAATGAGACTGAAAATCAGCTTTGCCATGACAGGAATAACTTTCATTTAACATATATGAAAATATATATAAAAAAATAGACATGAGGCACTCGTTTTTAACAAAAGCTCATATCAAGCAAAGTCCAAATCCACAATAAAAGATTGGGGGCAGAAATGTAAACGGAAAAAAAAAGTAGGATGAAGAGACAAAAGTATAAAATGAATGGTGCTACAGAGAGAAGAAGAAGGAAAAAAAATGAAAGGAAATGAGGGATTGAAAAGATTTGATGACTGGTTCTCCACTCCCCACATAAACACATCCAGTAAGGTGTTTGAAAAGTAACAGACAAGGTTTTTCCAAAACCTAGCGCACTGTGGTTTGAGACGAAGCAGGGAAAACTGTGGGGACTAACAGCTAACGGACCAAACAGATTCCAGTGTTTAGATTTGAAATCTGAAATGAATAGTCCCTCGCACTGAGTGCTCAATTACCGTAGGATAGAAGAGTAAGTTGTGCTTCTGCCAAACGTGAAGGCAGTAGGAAATTCATATACAAATACTCGCACAGTTCTGCTTTGGCATGAAAAATGCTCAAACTAACTTATAGCACAAACTATTATAATTAGACAGACAGATGAGCTGTATTAATCTGACAAAAATACCCACCAATTAATCAATCTTGCACACACGTTGTCAAGAAGACATAGTTTAGTGGAACAAAACAGTGCTGTAATACAGGTTGTGTTTCTGTTCTCCTTTCAGGACACCGCCGGGAGGATGTTTACAGAAGCGAAATGAATGGGGACTAACAAAAAAGCTCGACATCTCTAACATATTACAACGAATTAACACGGGCCAAAAAAACTCAAAGTTCTAGACACATAAGAGACAGTATGACAGATAAAGAAGGAAACGAAAAATAGAAGGAAACGAAACAAAAAGTGTAAAAGAAGTGAACAACTTTTCATTACTCACAGATCCAACGAGAAGAAGCCTCACCGTATGACGAAAGTAGCAGAACCCTTGATAACAAAAACGACAAGCCTCTTTTTCAAAAGGGGGGGGGAAACTCATGGTGTTTTTGCGATGTGTCTCCATTTCTATAGACCACAAGCTCCCAACGTTGTAGAGCACCCAAACGCTATGACTGGAGAATCCATACTGCTTCTTACAAATAGACTGCGATCATTTATTCCTTCACAGCAAGAGCTGAACATGCTCTCCGAGAGCGAAGGCAGTATTAACTGACGAGGGAGTTCCACTTCGTGATTCTGTGATGTTTACTACGGGCAACCTTGAATTTTGTAGCAGAAAGTGCTTGGGGCTGTGAGTGAAGAAAAGAAATTTCAGGAGAGATGAAAAAAGACAAACTAGGCACGATTCTCCGCTTCCCTCGCTTTGCTTTGACCTGTGTAGTAACTACAAGAAAAGATGTCAGTACTTTCACCCGTGGTGGATCTTAATCAATGCAATGCAGACGCAGACTAGGGCCTCTCTTGTTTCTCTCACCTTAGAGAAATCAAGAAATGCTGACCACAGAAAACGTAATAGTCACCATTCCTGGCCTCTGCCACGCACACTTCAATAAAATTCCTCCATTCAGATAAAAAATGAACGACCACTCACTCGCGGGTCATCCAGCTGCACAGCCCTGTTGCTGCCACTTCAAATAAGCAGCATCTGTCTTAATTATCCAATGTCTAAAATCACAGCCGGGGAATAAAGCAGCCAAAGCTCCCACACGAGGTTTATTATAGAGCAGTATATAAATCCCAAGAGGCCTCTGAGATCGTCTGCTGAGAAGGAATGTTATGTGGGGAGGACAAGTGAGGTCTCGGGGTAGTGGGAGGAATTGGCGCGTAAGGTGGAATGACCCTGCCGTGAGAGTGTGACGTTACACGAAAGGCAGGTTCTAGAGCAGGGTTCATATCAGTAAATAGAGAGAAAAGTCTTTCTTTGTTTTTTTTTTTTTGGTTTTTTTTTTTTTTTTTAATTGTTTTTTTTTTTTTGGTTTTTTAATTTCATTAAAATGCCAAACCTAATGAGCTCTATTCAAAACTATGAGACGTCGCAACATACGCAATGAAGATCTGAAGAGGCGAAAAAGAAAAATATTAAAATGCTTAGCAGAACAATTACACAGAAGAAAACCAAAGAATGTTTTAGAGGGACCATTAACAATTATGCCACTTTTGCTGGTCGGTTGAAAGGAGTCTTAAGGGAGGTTTAGGGAGCTTGTTATTTAGTATTAGGCTATATATTATGCTGTGGGTTGTGGTTTTTTGTCGATTAGTGTGTTAAAGAGCAATCCCGCAGTTATACAAGAACCGCCCTCTCAGCCACCGAGCAACTAAGACCACCCCCCCACCCACCCGACGAGCCAGCGGCCGGGAACACACAGGAATAGAAATAAAAGTAAAATTAAAGTAGTTTGGATCAACTAAGATTGTAAAGGTGAAATTCTCTACTATAAGTAAGCCCTTGTGTAAAGTGGACTAAAAAATAAGAAAATTAAATAATGTTGAAAATCGTCAATACAAAAATTAAAATAAATACAAATAATGTATTGTAAAAATGAGTGTTGAACTGCTGAGAACCAAGTTAGTCAATCAGCTCATTTCAAATTTGTGAAAATACAAAGTTCTCTGAAGAGCTTCAAGCCAATGAAATGAAGTATGACAGTGTTTTCAGAGATCACTTCTGACAGCGAAGAAGCAAGGTTCAGATTCAAATGCATCCAATACAAGTACACTACCTAATACTGGATCAAATCTGAAGTCCATACTGAACGCAGATTCCACATTCCTGCTGGTTACCAGGACTGTCTGATTGACTGGTTCCCAGTGGGCATGAAGGCATTAAAAGATGTTCTCTCTTTTCCCCCGAAAATCAAGAGCAAAATGGAGCTTATGTGAGATATGGAAGGGCTGGACAAACAGGACGTAAACCTATACGAAAAGGACATCGTAAATCTGCGGGCCATGCATGACCAATAATAAGAAACCAAGGATTATAATGTAATAATATGATACTATTTTCTATCTATAATATAAATTATATAGGTATATATATTACGGGGCCTTCTGTTTATGTACCACGTGGGACGAAGAAGGATTAAGTTATTTTAATATATAGAATATATATAATCTATATATATATAATATAATCTAATTATGTATTATATATAATAGAAATGTTTATATGGCCTTGTTCTCTAATAACCAGCCAAAACACAGTAAACAAAAACCACTACAATAATATCTGCCAGCACAATATATGAGAAGACTGATCCACACTACAAAACATGAAAATTAAAATTGGCAAGAGAAATAAATAGATAAACAATAGCATGGATTGTTTATATGTGGATAGTAATATATAGGAACACGCGTTAACAATAAAAATTATGAAAATATACATTATTCTGATAGATGACAAACGTTTATCGAAAGAAGGAAGGAGTGTTAGGCGCCCTCCTAGACTGATTCTATGATTTATTTCAATTAAAAGACCAAATTAGTTTTACAATACTGCCATACTGCTGTGTATTCCTCAAACACAGGCCCAACAAACACACTCACTGAACAAAAGGTGTGCATTAAATGTCTATCGAATTAAAAAATAAAAAAATGCCTCATAGAATAAAACTAATTAAAAAATTTAAAATAACATTTTACACAATGTTTGCATATTCATTACAAGGACTCCAAGATACATCTGATGATATTTAGTGTAATTAGAAGTTAAATTTTTCTTGGAAATCAGTAAAGAGAAAAAAAAAAACAAAGAGAAGAAAATCAAATTAATTTCTGTTCTAATTTTCAGGAAAAAAAAAAAGTGTCTTAAAAAAAAAAAAGGTGAAAAAAAACAACTTAAGGAACTCAGAACTACTATTCAGCAAGCATTAACATAAAATACTTCATTGCAATACCGAATTAGTTCACTCAAAGTATTTGTTTTGCAATGTTTCACTTTAATTTTTCGATTTGTGTTCTTCTTTCTTAAAAGGAAGTACAGCTTTACTTCAAATGAACTGTTTGTTGTCTATAAAGCCTACACAATTTTAACAATAAAAAATTCTAACACACTCATGCAAGTCATGAGACTGAAGACTAAGTTGCTTTAAATCATAGCTGGCACTTGAATAACCACAAAAAACCCTCAAATGATGCTGAAAGAAAACAGTAAAAACAGAAGAAAAAAAAAGAATGACAAATACAGAAATCTTCATCAGGAGCTCATAAGAATACACAATAACACCTGATTGGACAAATCAGGTCACATGATTCGGTATATGCAAAGATGATTCGTGATCAAACCATAAAAGGTAAATGTATATAATTACATGTACCAACATCTTTACTCTTACTCCTTTTTAGCATAAAATTAGATAATTAAAATATATATTTAAAGCATAAATCATAGCAACAAATGGAATCAAATGAGCATTCGAGATGCAAATTCACTTTATAACCCGTCCATCAGCACAGTTTTCAACTAATTGGGGTTTCAACAGACATGAACCTGCATTCCAAAGCAAGATCGCACAAGTACTTGTGCAAGCAGTGTAAAATCCAAACAGCGGTTTGTAATCGCAACCACACTCTTAAATATTAACAGCAGACACAGACTCATGCGACAGAAAACTGTCGGGGTGCATCCACAACCCCCCACCTCAACTAAAACACTGCATTTAAACACAACACGACTTGACAGATCAAACAAGCACACTAGCCCATATAAATGTGTGAGTAAAGGTACTCACTCCATCAGAATTGACGCTCAATGTTGGCTCCATGTATGGCAGTGTTAGACTCCACAGTCGGCCGTTAAATGACTCCACGCTCTGTAAACACATCCATCCACTGGCTGCGTCCAGTACGGCGTGTGTGAGTCCGTGTTCACAGTCTTTCCCTGTCACTATCTCTGCGTCTTGTGTTGTTTGATTCCCTCTCTCTCTCCCTCTCTCCCTCTCTCCGTCTTTCCACCCACTCCGCTGTAATTCCTATTCCACCCACAGAGCTAGGGCTCACAGACAGAGATGCAGAGACACGCTCGCAAATGGGAGTGAAAGCACAAGCAGCACAATCATATACTTCACAGAGGCGTGAGAAACAGCCACACACACGCACTGAAAATGTAAGTGCTTCACAGTGGGATTCTTCATGTTATTTACACAATGTGTTGTGCCACCTTATTAGTATGCCTGGAGCACAGCATCTGCTTAAAAAAGGGAGCGTGAAAGAATCAGAATGAATGTGTGTGTGTGTGTGTGTGTGTGTGTGTGTATGTGTGTGTGTGTGTGGTGTGTGTGTGTGTGTGTGTGTGTGTGTGTTGTTGTGTGCTTGTGTGTGTCTGAACAATTAGGGGGTTCAGCTTCCCGGCATGTGCTTATTTCAGTGTGTGTATAATTGCAGTCAATGTGTACAATAAAAAGTAACAGGAACATCGAATTGTCCTTCTCAGTGTGTTTGGGTGTGGATTTTCCTTATTTGACAGGCACTATTAAAACCTAAAACTGGGTATGAAGGGCAACATTCTTCAACACAGTCCCAACTCTGATTCTCTCCATAAGTGGTGTTTAAGAATCCATGGGGTCTGTTTTTTTAAACCCGGGAACAAAGTTGATTCATCACTGTAATAAATCAGTCCGAATTTGTGACTGATGAGAAGCTACGTGCAGAAGAACATATGTGCCTACTGTAGCCAGTGGCCTCAGAGAGTTAAAAATGCATTGTATTGCTCCTGCTTTTGATTATTTAAAGTCAATATAGGAGATAATACATCCAGCTAGACACATAGAGTAATACAATCATTATAAGTGAGAAAAAACGCATGCATATACAGTAAAAAAACAGAAACAAACATGTGATTCTGAGAAACTATTCAAAATCAGGCAGTCACAAGATTTTTTCAACTACTGGAAGTTATTTTCCAGTGCTGTGTCATTAATATTTATTTAGCCTAGCGGTGGACAATTTTCAACTACAAGAAGTTAATCTTTCACCATAAGACCAAATATGTGTATTTCAAATTTACTTCCGCAGTCTGTGTTTATGAAGAAAGTCAGTCTCCGGAGTGCCATTCGGTTTAAATTACCATGTGAGATGAGTTTGTATTTAAAAATAAATTGTATTTGTGACTTTCAACAATAGTTAAGTTCAGTTTTAAATAGGGGGTGGAATCTATTGGCTCAGTGAGCAAACTGAAGGACTCGAAAGGCTGGCATGATGTCACGGTGTTTTGCGGGCATGAACAGAAATTACATCTAACCGGGTAAACACTCGCTGACAAGATAACTGCATAACCCACTTTCTCTTACATGATAGGCCAGCCAGAGGAAATATGTGGTGTGTTCTGGAGAAGCCGGTAATTAGTGCCTTTCCTGATGTTGGTCTGTCCATGTTCATCTCAGAGCTTGAGAGTGTGTGTGTCACAGCATTTAAGGACAGTATTCAATTAGCATGTAATTTAAGAGTGCGTATGTATGTTCATGCCTCACTGCAGAGAGTGTGTGAGTTTGTAGCAGAATCCCTGCTAACGAGAAGAATGCTGCTCAATACTCATTAGCGCGCACACACACACACACTAATTACTGTGCTGCTTCACAAAGAGAACTCTGTTCACACACAAGTGCAGCCAGTCTGCATATGTGCAGTTCTGAGAAAAAAGACGAAGGTACCGGAACACAAGGCAAAGAGATGAGAGGAAACCAAAGAGGGAAAAACAGTCACATTTAACCTTCTTTTCAATCTATTGCATTATCACAGTTTCTGTATTAACTATCAAGGCTTTTCTTAGCATTTGTACACAGCAAATGACTAACTTCCTGCTTCTAAGTGCTTAAGACAGTTGTTTTCTTTCTTCTTCACTCAATACAACCCACTTTATGCAATTAGGTGAGTGTTTGTTTTAGCCACTAACTAGAGGAAGCATTTCATTCTTTTATCTTATCATGCCTGATCAACAGAGTGACTGTCCCGTCAGAGTGGCACGGAGGCTTATTTTCATGCTATGTGCCTCAGCTGAGGGATTCCTGCTTTTTAAAAGAGCAAAGTTTTGATCATGAAATGAACAATAAACAAGTCCAAAAGAGTAACAGTTTTCTGGGATCAGTTACTTATTATTGACTGATCATTTATAATAGTGGACAAAGGTATAAGAGTAGGAGGGCCTCATTAAACCTAGTCTTTGAAAAGTGTTGGCAATGACATGAGGTCATGGGTTTAATTCCCAGGGAATACATTAACTAATTAAATATACCTTGAATGCAATATCAGTGGTTTTGCACAAAAGCATCTAGCAATTGCATAAATGTACATGTATCTTTTCATGGAAACTGAACCCAAAGATTTAGGCGATCACATAGCTATGGCCCCTCCTGAATTGTTTAAGTCTATGTGATTTGTTCTGGCCGTTTTATTTGTTGGCTATTTCTACCCATCAGCGCCCTGTTTGACAATATTTTTGATTTTGAAAAGCCTGTCGACTTTTTACCGTTTATTCTAAGGTGATGTTTTTTTAACATTTGTATATTTATTTGTTCAAACATTTTTTTCTCAACTTTACTTTATTTTAACTTTGTGTAATTTATTTTATCAAGGTGTATGCTATGCCTTCAAACTTTTGTATCGTTTGCTAATAAACGTTCTATTTTCAGTTTTTTATAATGAAACTTTGTGTCAGTTATTTGTTATTTTATATAAGGCTCATAGCATGGTGTATTTTATTCGTTTTGTTAATAAAAGTTCTATATTTAATATAAGTGAGTTTGCCGTTGTACTGCCTTGTTGTCCATTCAAGCAATTGATGCTGAACTGCTGCTATTTTGAAAGATAAAGCAAAATGTGCATGGGCATTTACAAGCAATTTAAAAGCAAAGAAAAGCGAGGAAAAGAGAGAAAAGACCCCCCCCCCCACTCCTTCACAACCATAGTAGAAACACATTCCTTGTACTCAAATCATCATGCTATAACAAGGACTTCACAGTTTTATAGTGAATAACTTTGCGAAGATTAAACACACATGGATGTTCATTTAAAAGAAGTTAAACTGAAAGAGTGTAATTGCTGAGCCACTAGCATTACTAAATGTAAATGTCACACCTTCACACTGTTTGGACTTCGTTTTCAGTTTCACTGTTGTTTTCACTGTTGAGTTATTTGTCATGGTTTCTGATTTGATGTCATTTAGTTCAGATGTGTGTCATTAATTATCCTCATTTGCTTGTATACTTAAGTACAACACACAACTGTGTCAGTAATTACAAAAATAATGATTTTTTTCGAACAGGTTGCCAAATTACTACTATTTGTCAAGCAGAGTTTTCATACCACCACAGATGCACAGTGTGCACACTTTTCACAAAAATCAACGTACAAATGGCTTACTTATTGTTGTCTGCACAAATTAAGTTGGAGTAGAATTCCAAATGAATGGAACAGAAAATATGTAAAAAGCCTCTGATTACACACACAAAGATGGATAAAACTATAATAACCACTGGCATGCTGAGGCTATCAGGATAGACTGAGATGTGATGTGCTGTCAGTTTCTTTTTGCCCCGACCTCTTCCATCTGAAAATTACACCATCCATGTTTCACTGTCTCCTCCATTGCCATGGCAATCTGCTGTCACCACATTTGTGTGCGCATCACACGACACGTGTATGCACTCTATCTCTTCGACTGCTGGGTCTAAAATTAAACTCACATGTGTGAGTATGACCACAGCCATTAATACACTAGAATACCCTCGCTGTGGTGTCAAATCTGCTCTATATGCACACAGCTGTCGTTTCGTGAATAAGGGCCCAAGAGTTCATGCACTCCAGAGGGTTGGTTGTGTTTGTTTCAGTGTGCATGCATGTCTCTGAATTACTGCGTAGATCACTCATTCCTTATGTAATGATTCCCTACCCTCTGAGTGATAGGATCGTAAGAATGTGAGAGAGACAAAGACTGAAACGTAGGGACACCTTCCTGAGGAGAAAAAGAAAAGCATTTGGGGAACTTACCTCAAGGTCATCAAGTGAACGAGCCATACTGAGACGCTTGGAACGTCCAAAAGATCGTCTGCCCGAGGAACGGTGAGGAAAGCCCATAGTGATGCCTTTAAATCTTCCGCCCTGTGAGAAACAGAGAGAAAGACATTAGTGACATACTGGTGGTTGAACAAATTCTTATAATGCAGATGTCCTTATGATAGAATATATATTGTGTGATGCATTAAGCATTCCATCGTCCTCATATTGGCAAACCATGAGTCCCCCAGAAATGTCTGGGAATTTGTAAATGTCTTTATCTCACAGCAAGAAATGTCAAATCTGTGGCGGTCCATGAGGATGAGATGCACTGTTGTGCATAAAGAAGCTGGGGGCCACACTAGATATTGAAAGCTACTTTTCATATTGACTTAATTCAGGAACTCATTATTCTGTTTCTGTTCACCAGTGTCTGTGTGAACCTCACTGAATTTATGCCTCAGTTGTTAAACTTTTTTTACATACAAATAATTACACGTTAAGACATTTGCTGGAAATAGAACTCAAAAACAGTCGAATGTGAGAGAATTTATTAATTTTATTTTAATTTATTTTATTTTATGAGTACAGCTAGCTCAGATTTAACAATTCAGATTTTATAAAAGTAAAAAATATTAGTATTGTGAAATATTATTACAGTTTAAAATAGCTATTTTCTATTTAAATATATTTTAAAAAGACATTTTATTTCAGGATTCTTTGATAAATAGATAGTGTTGTAAGACCAAGATCAAGAGAGCACTTTAAATCCACATTTACTGACTGAGAATTGTCTTGGTAAAATATTAAAAATTAATTTGCATTATAATTACAATTGCATAAATGATATTAAATTAAAGTTTTAAATATAAACTTTTTAATATAGAAATATGAAAATTGTATTAAATTATACTAATATTAAATGCCAGCATATTAGGAAATCAGCATATTAGAATTATTTGTGAAGGATCATGTGACTGAAGAGTAACGGCTGCTGAAAATTCAACTTTGTGATCAGAGAAATAAATTACAACTTACAATATATGCAAATGTTATTTTTAAATGATTATTTATTGTGAAAGTTATTTTAAATCACTTTGAAATATAATGATATAAGTTCACTCATGATCATTCATAGGACTTCTACATTTGCATTCATCCTTTGTTCTGCACAAACACAAGAGAGTCTGGTGGGATGAATCCCAGCTCATAATCATATCAGTGTCCATCTACCAAAACTGTTTCCTGAGAAATAGAAGTGATAAGCTCATTGTCTCCCTCTCCCTATTTTTGAAAAGGACAGCAACATTTATTCTCCATTCCATGTGTGAAATACACAGAGGAGCTAGTAAACAACTCTCCTCTCACTGTTTGATTTCATTATGAGAGGAACGTTTGGCTATAGCACAGGATCACATGAACAGACACATGGGGAAATGTGCGCTTGTGTGTGTGTGTGTGTGTGTGTGTGTGTGTGTGTGTGTGTGTGTGTGTGTGTGTGTGTGTAAAAATTAACCATGCAAAGGATACCGTTCTAAAGTTCCTTTTGTCATTTAAGTGTTTTTAATAAGAGGATTTCCTGATTTTTAAGATAAATGTAACATTTGTGCCATTAGCTGCACTGCATAATATTTTTTTTTTTAAGGAAATTTGCATACGTAACGCTTGCATGTGTAAAACTCTCTATACAGCCACTATCTTAAGGTGCTGTGGATGGTTGCTAGGGTGTTTCAAGGTTGGGTCTAAGTCTCTATGATGTTCTGGTTCCTAGATATGACTTAAGTCCTTTTTTCAATGTAAAGGTGCAGTCACATTAGCAAACTTTCAGTAAAATTTCATATGCAAAATAGGTCTACTGTCAATAGCGTAGCTATTTGTATAAAGATTTGTATAAAGCACAGCTCACACGGAATACAGTGAATTTGTAAGACCAACCTGTAATCTACGTTGGGAAATTTTTTACACTCACATGAATTTCCAGACTGTTGGGATTCCAGATGAAATGACTGGATTTTGCCCATAAAAACTCATTAAACACTCTCAGAAAAAAGGTAGAAAAGCTGTCACTGGGGTGGTACCTTTTCAAAAGGTATACTTTTGTACTTTTAAGGTACTAATATGTACACTTTAAGTACTAATTTGTACCTTTAAGTGCCAATATTGACTCTTTAGGTACAAATGTGTGCCTTTTGAGAAGGTACCGCCCCATGAAATTTATGACTTATTTTCTTAAATTTTCTTAAAACAAATTAGGGCTGCATGATTATGACAAAAATCATAATTGTCGATTATTCCCTTGAAATTGTAATTGTGATTATTAATTGGGATTATCACAATTTAATTCCATTCAATTCAATTCAAGTTTATTTGTATAGCGTTTTTTACGATACAAATCGTTGCAAAGCAACTTTACAGAAAATTAGGTTTCTGCAATATTTAGTAGTAGCTTATCAGTGGTGACTGTCAGTATATGTACATATGGCAGAAATGTACGGAAAAATCTATTAAAGACGTAATCAAATTTATATTGAATGAAGTTTATACCATTGTTTGATCCAACTGCATGCCATATTTTTATATGAAATAAACAAGCTGAAAACACTAAAACTTTTAGTGCTTTTCTATAGTATTAAGCTAGTATAGGCTAAACTATACATTGGATTGGTTTCTTCTTTAAATTATAAAAAAGTAAAAATATGAATGGTGTTAAATTGTTATACTAAAACTAAAATTAAAATAACAGGATAAACCCTTAAGATAACATGTAGAAAGAAAAAAATGCATCTTAAGCACGCAGAATAACATCAGTGGACTTTAAACGATTAATTGCCGCTTTGAATGATTACGTAATTGTGGCATCCATAACTGTAATCGCGATTATAAATTTGATTAATTGTGCAGCCCTAATACAAATATTTTTGGAGATATTTATATTTCAGTCCATATAATGCAAGTGGACAAAACCCAAGTTGATGTTTCAAAATCCAAGTAAAATGACTCCAGTGGATGAATCAATGTCTATTGAAATTAAATATGTTTGTGTAAGAAAAATATAAATATTTAAAAAATTTAATATAAACCACAGCTTTCAACAAACAAGCCAGAAGACATTGATTCATCAAATGGAGTGATATGGATTAACGTCATGTTCACTTTGTAAAGTGTCAACTCTGGGAATCCCCTTGCATTATATGGACTCAAAGAGAAGGATTATTTTTCTATAAATCTTACTTTGTGTCCATTTGAAGAAAGGAAGTCATGTATATCTGGGACAACATGAAGGTAAGTAAATAATGAGAGAATTTTCATTCATGGAGTATCCCTTTCAAGAGTTTTTTTTGCCCATTTTCTAGTGTACCAATTGCAAGTAGTAGCCTTTGTCTGATTGATATTAAGACGTAAGCACTCAACAAACCATAACACTCAACAAAGCTTCAAAGCAACAGTATTTACACATTCTCTACATATTCAACTGGTATAAAATAAAGTATTTTAACAGAAAAAAAATACACACACCAGCATTAAACCTAATCGATTCTGTAAATACTTTAAACCATGTCATGTTTTGTGTTCAGAGAAAGATCAACAGGCACTAGACAGAGAAGCAGAAGGACGAAAGTACAAAGATGGGAGAACTAGTAGTCAGGCGGTTAGACAGGCAGAGAGACAGACTGATTAGAGGGATCATTTCCATAGGCTAAAGTTTAGAGAATGATTGTGCAGATGACAAGAGCAGTGTAATCAAATGGCCTTCTGTGTTGCCTAGAAACACAGCGAACTCTGTGTGTTCAGCCTCATCATTATGACACATCAAGTGATAACAAACATTTGCACACAGCCACAAATATGCCAACACCAGTGACTACATACACATGAGAGTCAGGCAGCACATACTTCAGCTATGCACATATGTGTCTGCATTTAAAGGGACAGTTAAACCAAATATAATTCTGTCATAATTTACTCACACTCATATAATCCCAAACCTGTTTTAAATTCTTTCTTCTGCAAACACAAAATAAAGAGGGCAATCAAACCATTTTGGTTATAATAATATTTCCTTATAAATATTTTCTTTGTTCCCCAGGAGAAGAGGTTTAGAACGAAGGTAAGCAGGCCTACACAATGACAGAATTGTCTGTGAACTATCCCTTTAAGGCTACCAAGACAGGACATTTACATAATATCTCTCTCAATCTCACACACTCACAATATGAATTTCAAGGCAAACATGCATAGACACCATGATCACACAACACACATACACACATGCTCATATGACATACATAAAAAGAAACCTCCCAGAATCAGGAGAGAACCAATGATCTGCGCTATGGAAACAGATGAAAACAGGTTCCTTAAAGAAAAAACTGTAATGTGAAACAAATTGAAGCATAAAGTGACTTAGAGGAAAAATTCAAAAGAAATCTACCAAAAATTCAAAGAACACGAGAGCGAATGAGTGTAAATTCTGCATCCAGTCCTGGTGTCTGGATACTAGACCCATATTTGGTTTCATTAAAAACACTATTGGTCATGTAATGAAGGAAAGGCTTAGCCGGACGTGAGTGACTGCCTCTTGATCACCTTAGTGGTTTCCATGGCAATTGAGCACCACAGCGTTGTGAATTGATCTAAAGAAATATCATGGAGTAAACTACATTACTTGGGTGAATCTTGCGAGTGGTGGCTGAAAAGAAGCATAGAGATGTCAACATTGGTTTTGGAGAACAACACTAAATGTTCCAGATGTTAGCGGGAGCTGCTCTGTTTTGTGTGTAGTAGCCTACTTGAATCCTAGAAGAAAAGAATGTTTTATTTATACACTTCAAAAGACTAATGATGAAGAGAAAGACACAGAAACATGAGGCTCATATGACTATGCTTACATCAGCACAGCCTAAAGCTATTTTTAGGTTGCCAAAGAGTGAATGATACACAAACAAGCTAAAAGGTCTCAAAATACATTCTATCCTCTTTTTTATTTCATTTCACATCACAGTTTCACCTATTGATTTATTCACTCTACAACTGTATATTTAGTCTTTCTTTCTCTAGCTCTCGCTCCGCTCTTAGGGTGCAGATGGGTCAGTCTTAGGGTTGAGATAACATCATAGATTCCTGTGGGGAGCAGGGACGTACTGTGCACTGCATCGACCTCTTAGACTTATCAGGGAGGAGCTCTGAAGAGCTTTCTTTCCTGTTTACTTCATCCATGTTGGGATGACAAATGTCACTATAAAAAAAACATGTTCCACATGCTGTTTATCTGTTTCATACCATCTCAAAACGAATTTGTTCTCTGTACGCCCATGAAGCAAATCTGCAAAAAATCTATTATAGAATACTCCACCACACTGTAATATAACAACACAGCCACTGCAAATAAGGATTCTTATTATCAAAACCGTAAACATCACAATACTGAAAAAGAAATCTCAGTATTGATAATAACCAACATGACAACTGTTTAGTACTGCTCTCCTTAAGTCTTAACATGCCTTGTTCTAGCACATGATCAATAGTCATTGTAGGCAAATAGTTTACAAATAATATGAACATGATATACTGAATTTTTCTTGTATACAGTACATACGGTGGGAAATTTTCCAATTACTTTTAGCCAACTGGTGTCAAAGTGACTTTTAGTGGATGTATGAATTAAGCTGCATTTAATAAGTTAAATATGGACGACATAACGACAACAAGAAAGAGTCTAAATACTTTTCATCTTTTCTTTGAACAGTATATCTATTTTATAAACATTTGAAACAAAATGTCCAATAAATGTAAATAATAAGTCAAATAAAATAAATGAAAATATAACAAAATGAAGCTTTTCATCTTTACTTTACTATATATTTATAGTAGTCAACATTTGAAGTGGATCAAAACCTTTCATCAAAGTTGTCCCAAAACCAAAACAATACCCGTTCTTGTCTTAGGACAACTTTGATGAACTTTTTTGATCCACTTCAAATGTTGACTACTGTATATATTCTGTATAATTATTTGAAACAAAACACAAAATAAAGTAAATGAAAAAAATATTTAAACATTTAAATAAACAATAAAATGAAACCAACTTGTTAGATATTTTAGATTAACACTTTAGATTAGGGAACACATATTAGTACTTATAGAGCCCATATTATTGCCTTATTCTGCATGACCATATTCTAGATTCCTTAACCCTACCCTATACCTAAACATAACTACTATAAACAACTACCCTACTTACTTTCAATAAGCAGTTATTAGGAGTTTATTGAGAGGAAAACTCTTATGTGTTCCTTAATCTAAAGTGTTACCAATATTTTGCTTTAGAATCTAAAGCCATTCATATATACCACCTTTAAACCACTAAATCAATAATCATTTGAAATGGCTAATGAGTTTGGGGGGTAAAATGGACAAAGGAAAATAATCATCATATTATACTGCAACAAGTATTTGACCTGTAACTGACACACAGACAGTGGAACAGTGCCGCCTGTTGGTGAGTAATAGATCAACTTATGACCCCATGTTATTGTGGATGTCTCTTTCATGATCTCACAAAAAAAGACATGAATGTTTAAACTAACATAATGAAACGAACCACTGTGAATAGATCCCTGTGCTTTAGGGGTGTGCTAATGCAGTCAAGAAAATTAAAGCAGGTGCTTTTGACTCCAAAATAACTTAAAGGGTTAGTTCACCCAAATATTAAAATTATGTCATTAATGACTCACCCTCATGTCGTTCCAAACCTGTAAGACCTCCATTCATCTTCGAAACACAGTTTAAGATATTTTAGATTTAGTCCGAAAGCTTTCTGTCCCTCCATTGAAAATGTATGTACGGTATACTGTCCACGTCCAGAAAGGTAATAAAAACATCATCAAAGTAGTCCATGTTACATCAGAGGGTCCGTTGGAATTTATTGAATCATCGAAAATACATTTTGTTCCAAAAATAACAAAAATAACGACTTTATTCCGCTTTTTCTTCTCTTCCGGGTCTGTTGTGAACCCGACTGCTGTGACTGTTGACGTATGACGCTGCTGACGTGTTTTCTGGTGCGCCCAATAACAAAGAAAACACGTCAGCAGCGTCGTACGTCAGCAGCATCACTACAGTGTTGTGAACGCGCTCACAACAGACCCGGAAGAGAAGAAAAAGCGGAATAAAGTCGTAATTTTTGTTATTTTTGGACCGAAATGTATTTTCGATGCTTCTATAAATTCCAACGGACCCTCTGATGTCACATGGACTACTTTGATGATGTTTTTATTACCTTTCAGGACATGGACAGTATACCGTACATACATTTTCAATGGAGGGACTGAAAGCTCTCGGACTAAATCTAAAATATCTTAAACTGTGTTCCGAAGATGAACGGAGGTCTTACGGGTTTGGAACGACATGAGGGTGAGTCATTAATGACATAATTTTAATTTTTGGCTGAACTAACCCTTTAATAGCATTAATAAATATAATTTATCAGCCTTATTCAGGTTGACTGTACACTATTAAAACTCATGCTGGCATGATACCTCACACCTCTTCATCAGTCATGGCTGCCACCACCTGTGTGAGACAAACGCTATGTCAACAGCACTCAACTAGAATGCACCCATATTAACAGATCCTGGAATCACCTTACCAACTACATTTTTGTATGCAGTTTTTATTACCTCAATAAATGAGAGACTACATTGAATATTTGAGTTTTTAATTATTCACCTGCCACACTATTCAAATTAATTAGTGTAGGCTAAAGTTGATTGAAAATTTGTGGAAAGACCTTAAAGAAATGCTACAGCATCCAAAAATAGCCCTTTTCCTTATACAGATATATACATTTAAACATAAAGTATTGATGTTAATGTCCACATTATATGAGTGGTGCTAGAATGAAAGAAGCAGAGAATGAACTGAAAAACAATTGCTTAAAGAAGTCGACGCAGACCACTGATGTCTGACAAGCCTTACTGTTTTTAGTAGTCCCTGAAGATATTGAAACAGAAGATGCATGTAACATCTACAATACTATTCTGGGAAAACCAATCAGTGTTGTCTGTTTTGTTGGTTTGGGCCAGTTTGGGGCCTGTTGGCTCCTGTGGAGCACTTATGGGCTTTACTTTATCTGAGAAACTGTGTTTTTAGAGAGCTTCATACTTCACAAATAGTCCAGTCAATAGCCAATCTGCTGAAGAATATTGATATTTCATCCTCATGACGATCCAAACCTGTATGACTTTAATTTCAACTGTAGAACACAAAGTATCATATGGCTTCTGAAAACTTGCAATATACTGTATGAGTCATCTGCAATACAAAAAAAGATGGTTCTTTACACAAGGTAACAGATTTATTTAAAACCTTATCATCCACTCAAACCATTTTGAAATGGTTCTTTGTGTTAAGAGTTTAGAGCTGTTTTGTTTTTCAAATCTCTGACAAATCTCCTAATTTTTTATTTTCTGGAGCTCAACCATCCAACTACACAGAGTGTCAACACACTCCCCACAGTTAAATGATTTCATTCTTAAATTGTCCATAAATTAGAAACTCTGTTAGATTTTAGAAATTGCAACTGTTTCCTACCAATCATGTTTATTTTTTTAACTAAACACCAACTCTGCTCAGTTGAGGGTACTTCTCTCCTCTTCTCCATTAAGTAACAGGTACGTTAAATGAATGATCCATTTTGTTAAGAGTTTTAAATGGTCACACACACAAAATAATAATAATAACAATAATGTGACAATCACAATTTTGGCCTTCAGAAACAATTGCTTTTACTTAAATGAAAGAGACAAATTGTAATTCTAAACTCATTTGGGTTAGGTTAACCCTTTCTGCCACGATGCTGTCATATCTGCAGAAACTGTCACTCAAAATACAGACATAATGACCGACCAAAAGAACCCTAATCTGGTGCCATTTAGAACCATTTCTTGAGAGTGTAGTTTTATGGCAACTTACTTTCATCATTTTTGGAGGTTAACAGCCCCTGGTCCCTATCTGCTTTCATTTTATGAAAAATTGTGCATCAATCTTCTACTAAACCTCTCCTTTTGTGCTCCACAGAGGAAAGAACATCATATGGGTTTGGAGCAACATGACTTGATGACAGAATTTTCATATCTGGGTGAACCATTTTTTTTTAAAAGTATCTTGATCAGATTAATTTCAGTGGTTTAAAATCTACCACCCAGATTCAAGATTTGATTGAATATGAGTGAACTGGTGTCAGCTGCTGGAGGCCCATCAAAGGCAGTCAGATCAGAGCAGGAGCTCACAGCCATTTGAACTGAAAGTTTTCAACTGGGAGAATGATAAGAACCCAGCTTTGTATCTTCTCATCTCAGGGTCAGTTTTAACATGTTCCCTCCAAGCCAAGAGCAGCAGCTGATGCAGCAAATGAGGCAGTTTCAGCCTGGCTACGCATGTCACCTACCTGACAGAATTCTTTTTGACAGTGAAGTGTTTGTGCCATTTACTGAGCAGTGCAAAATTATAACAGCAACAGCATATTTTAAGCTTAAAATAAGTGAGAATTTAAGATTGAGTGAAATTTTGCAATTCCTCTTTTTTTTCAGAAATTCCTAATGCAAACCGCAAAGTAAAGGATCATTCCATGCCTGATAATAAGAACAAGGGAAAAGTGATATTCATTCCAGGCACATGTCTGCAAAGCCTTTTTGGATAAACAACAGCTGTTTGAACAACACATGCCCTGGCTCATTAACCAGTGCGCTGCACTTGTGTCAAATTTAAAATCATTACTTAATAATTCTTCCTAATCCTAAAGATCAGTTAACTTTGTAATTCTGAATGCATTTCGATTTCTGGGTCAATTCCTCTGGAATGCGGTAGCCTTACTAATTGTGATCCCAAACAAGTTGTTCACAAAAGTCAAAAAAATAACGTGAATTGGGGCCTTTTTAATGTAAAAAAAAATTATCTTACCTTTTTCTCTGAACCTTTCATTCTTCTGCAGTCGTTCGATTGTTGCTGATGCTCTCGAAGGCTCTTCTCCCCAAACAGCTTCTTAGCCCACTCGTCCTTCCGTGCATGGAGTCGGTGAGGCTGTGAGGCGATCTCGCCTGCAGCACGGTACCGGTCAGCTGGAATCTTACTCATGGGTGGTGGCAGGGTGCTACAGTTAGCACTGGACCATCCGTCTGTGGACTCTGCATAAGACTCCTGATCACTGCTGTGTCCCTGACGCCAGTCCCTCATGACATGAACTGGCAGCCAGCGCTGGCCTGATGCTCCTGTCACCTTCTTGCCATGGGCGGAATAGTGGGAGCGTGAAGGAAGGCCTGACACATCCAGCCGTAAGGAGGAGTTTAGATGCCTGCTAGAAAGCAAAGGTGGGTCTCCGTGGGAATGTGGATGGGGCTGAGGGTGATCTACAAACTGGTCAGGACGGTAGCCATTTCGATGTGAGACCGGCGGTGGCGGCGGCGGTGGTGGAAGACCTCCTAGGACACTTTGGCTACGAGGTCCTGGTGGGTTTTCCCATAGTCCTGTGGGAACATGGCGACTAGGATTTGCACCCAAGTCAACCAAAAGGACTCGGTTGTTCTTCTCCTCTGGCTGGAAGTTACCGATGCCACTGTCACTGTTGCTGCTTGTGCTGTTGTTCTGCTGAGCATCTAGATCACCATCGAGGAAAGCTCGAGCTCGCATACCCTCTATAGATTCTCCCATGTCCCGGTACAGCACAGACACAAACTGTAGAAGTGGCTGTGAAGTCGGTGGAAACTCCAAGCAGCCACCGTTATCTGGGTCTGGAGTGCAGTCAAAGCCAAAGCGTCGGGCTACACCTTGGTGGATCTTATGATGACAGAGTTCCGGGTCTACAATAAAGACATGACAAGACGTACGCAAGCCTTGCTCCTCTTCACCATGTCTATTTACAGCATGTGCATTTGTGGCTTGCATTGTGACAAGGCCAAAGAAGCGGCGGTCATCTGGACACACTGCGCTGAATGCTAACTTCTCTGCAGGGTAAGTGGCTAGAACAGCGCCTCGATCGTTGCATAGCTGTACACAATCATGCATGACTTTGAGTAGGACCAACGAGTGTACTTTCTGTTCTGCGCGCAGACGCCGCATACAGCCACGAATCGCCTGCAGGCTGTCACTTTCCAAATTGGCACTTGTTGAAGCCAATTCAATAGATCCCAAGTATCCCACAACCATCCCAACGTTGAGTATACCCGCAGAGTCTGCATTTTTCAACAGGGCAAATTCATCTTGCTGTTCAAACACATCAACAAACACAGAGTCATCATTGAGCACTTTGGCCATCTCCTCTTGAGTGAGCAAGTTGGGATCACTCCGTCGGGTGCCGGCGTTACCGTACGAGAAGTCTGGCTCTGAGAGGGCCCTTGTTTTAGAAGCAGAGGCACAAGCTACTGTTTTCTCCGAGCTGCTGGATGAGTGGCTTGAATTTTCAAAGATCATGTTAAAGATTCCACCAGACTGCATTTCCGCTACAACACGTTCAGCACGGTTTATACCTAGTGTCTTTGAGTCCATCTTTGGCCGCAACCAGTGGCCCTTGTGGTCATGGAACCCCAATTCTTCATCGCTTGAACATGAATCTAGATGTGCATTGTTATGACTGCCTTCAGCAATGACCAAGTATAAGACACCCGTGCAGCGGCCAATCAGCTTGACAACATCCTCGTGAGATGCTTTGGACACATTAATGTCGTTCACACTCAGTATTTGATCTCCGGAGCGAAGTCCCACATAGTCAGCCGGACTACCTTTCAGGATGCAATTTAGCACACATGGAGACTGACCAGATAGTGTAAAGCCATAGCCTGTTCTTCCCCGCGCAACCTCCACCCCTCTTATGCGTGCATGTGGCTGGGCATTCACACGCCTCCTGCCTTGCTCTGATTGTCTGAACATCCTTCTTTCAGTCCGTTTTACTCTCTTCTGACTAGGGCTCACAAAAGCAGAGATGGCGAGTTTAGTGATATCATCCTTCCAGCTCCAGAGCCCCAGTCTAAGGCCCTAACGTGGTGCATGCCTGAATATTCATACAACACCTTCACAAAGAAGAAAGGGAAAAGGTCATTAATTCATTGACAAATTAATAAACATATTAAGAGAAAAGTATATGGAAATGGTGAAAATGTCACTTCAGTTGTTAAAATATGCATTTGAAGTTGATTAAATTATTAGAGATTCCTTAAAACATTGAGAATTGTGATAACAAATATGTTACTGCTTAGTCATGATTATTGGTTCATTCCAGAATAGGCTTTCATACAGATATACACTTTTTACCCACCCTCTCACTTACCTGCCAACCAGAAAGAAACAGGTAGAAATAGAGGACAGGTAATTGTTGCTAAGCAATAGAAGTAGGGTGGGTATCAGACAGGGATCATGCATTATTCTAAATTCATAAAAATGACACAAAACAAACTTTTCATATATATCTGCATTGATGTGTATGGGTCAATGACAAGACTTTTTTCTTTCTTGTTTTTTTTTTTTTTTTTTTTTTTTTTTTTATACATTAAAAATGTATACCAAAAGTGTACGAGTTTTACATTTTCCAAGATCAGCATGTTTCCAGTGGTTTATTTATTTATTTAGTGTGGCCATAAATCAGAAATGTCCAGGTGGTGTAACTGATAAACAAATAAATATATATGGAACCAACATGACTACAGGGATTCAATTTCTAAGAACCTGGAAATTGTTTTCCAAATATCTTTTTGTCATGCCGCCATTTGGCACTGACCCACATAACGTAATGTTATATATAATGTACATAAAATATAACAATATAGAAATTACAATATGCTAACTAAATAAAAAATACAAGACTTAATGGACATTTGCAAGTGTATATATGCAATATGCATTTTAAAGACGGGGGAAAGTGTTTTTGAAAAGTGGCGTCGAGTTAGCATTTTATAATAATAAACATGAAACTGATAGGATAGAAAACTGATAGGATACAGAAACTCACAAATGTAACAGTGTTTGTCATCGATATCTTTTCCGTATTTTCCTACAAACTTTCTTGAAGTTACAGATGCGAAGTAGACTCATCCACTCTTGCTAACGGTCCCGCCTTCTTTTTCCCATTGTTGGAATGCCCACGCGTCAACGTGTGTAACCATGACAATGGACTGTCGCTAGATATTTCTCATCGCTCATTGGTTTCCATGGCTGTCAATCATCTCCACAACGACCCCAGCCCAGTTTGACGGAAACTCGCCAACTGACCGCAAAAGTTATGCTACAGGTGTCCGAATCAACACGAGCGAAACACGTTAAAAAAGTAAAACACCACTGTACACATCTTAATAAGTTACCTACTACGTTTGAGATGAATTTAATATTTAATATCGGTAGAGAGCCGAGCTGCCTCGGTGTTGGTTTTCTTGAGGAACAGCTGGGCAGTGAGTAACATCTAACGGTATTGAGTTATCGGCATCAATAGCCAGATACTGACAACATATATTGATACAAAACTCGTTATAAGCTATAAAACGATAACCCAGTATAGATACGCATGCAGTTACATCACAGTATCGTTTACCTGCAATGTATGAAAGTTTTAATATCTGCAGAAAGTATAAGAAATTCTCATGGCTACGTTGCTAACATTAGCCGCCACTTCCCAGAAACTTTCCTGTGAGGAAGAAATAAAAAATTCGTAGCATTTCAGTACAGATAAGACTGAGTTAAAGATCATAGTTATATATTAGACAATTAAGTGTTCTTACTTGTGACGGATGTGTCCCAACCTGATGTGAAGTTTAATGGCATTGTAACCTTAGTGCTGCATGAGGAGTAAACAAAAGGAGAGGGCAGCTGGTGTGTGGACAGCAGGAGCAGGAGGAGGAAACTATATCTCAGTTTTTTTCTTTTCTTCTTTAAGGGCAGCACCGGAATAGGGGTTTTCCTTCACATGACATTAGATTTAGGGCTATAATTCAGTTTATCCCCTGTGTTATATAGATGTGGTACTTAAGAGTAATTTGAATGGCATAAAGTAAAATATCCTGCCAAGTTCACACTAGAACCATTTAAAGTAATTTTAAAAATGGTTGTTGTTCTTTTAATAAGACTGTAGAAGTTGATAAGAGTTTCCCATCCAAGGTTTTTCAATAACACATAAAGCATGGAATTATCAAGAGAGATATGGTTTATTTCAAGATTATTAGTAGTAATTAATTTAGTTAAGAATTAACAGCTGCTGCTGTTGACCTGACATCAACATAATGTAAAATTTTATTTCACACACACACACACACACACACACACACACACAAGCCCTGGGCTTGGAATCCTCCATTTGTTCTGCTCAGAAAGTTAATAACCTGTGCTTTTCATAAAACATCCTACTTTGAAGTAGAAAATGTTCAGAGCCTAGGAGTAAACGTAAAAAAAAAATAAAAAAAAAAACCTTAATAATAACGATAAAAAGAAGTAATCACTATATTTTTACATGATATTAAAAATTAATAACGATAAAAAGAAGTAATCACTATATTTTTACATGATATTAAAAATTAATAACGATAAAAAGAAGTAATCACTATATTTCAGGGCTCTTAAACTACTTTTAAAGGCCATATTACCTGAAGGACAATTAGCAAATCTTAGCTCTTTTATTTGAAATCTAACGTGCATATCAAATACCCAGCTGTCATTTTACAAAATAATGATAATATAAAAAAGAACAGTGTCTTTCCTGTTTCCCCTTTAAAACTCCCATTATTGCCAGGCTGAATTTAGCTTCTGAGTCACTGGTTAACAAGCCCCACAATATGTGATAAACAATGAAAAAAAGCAATTAAACGAATGGAACATTCTACATCTTTTATTCATTTCTGTGTTATAACATTTTCATGATTTATGACGTTAAAACAACCCATTAAAATAAATTCATCAATTTTTTTTGTCCTTTTTACCTGCTATAGTTTGCATAAGTGAGCTAAATAAATAACATAAAGGGATTAGGTTTCTTAAAAATAAAAAGCTCCGGTGCTTGACCATCATGGCATCGTACTGTGATAATTATGGGACATGCTGCTGCAATCCACTCATCTCTCTCATCAAGTTTTAACTGTGAAAAAAAAAAAAAAACAGATTTTGCTAGAAAAGAACAATATAATGCAAGGGGAGTGGTTTAAAAATTATTCCCATCTGAGGTGCATTAAACCAGTCAGGATTCTCCCCTCTCTTTTGTAAATGAAGCTTCCTAAGCACACAAACTAAAGAGGATAAAAGGTATTTATCGTATGATATTTATGAAACTGTGATAGGCGGAGTAGTAACATTAATTTTGCAGTATGTCACGTTTGGTCCAACCACATTGTTAAAGCCATTCAACTTATTCCAGCTGCACATGAACCCTAACATGACTGTATTAAGCCCAAAAAGACTTGAGATTTAAAGATCTTCAAAGCTGCCATCAGAGCCGTTAAAGAAGTGTTTCAATGGGAAACAGTATGTAGATTTGACTGTTATGTGAATCTAATATTCTTATTGGCTCTATATTCTGTAGATCTGCAAGAAATCCTGTAGGCATGGGGCAATATTTAAGCAAGATGAATCTGACAATACTTTTCAGGGAACTAAAGGCTTTTCACTGAGCAGTTAACTGCTATGTGCATATTCCACTTCACTAAGACAAAGTAAACATCTTATCAGAATCAGAATATACAGTTATATAATAGACATAACCAGCTAATTGTCTCCATGGAAGCAGATTAACAAGCGTACCATGAGTCATGTAATTTGCCAGATTCGTCTGCATTGGTAATTACAGTTATGCAATATCCATGTAGACTGATCCGACTAACAATAACAAATCACCCCGTTTCAAAAGTTGTTGCCATCACATAAAATACTGACTCAATATTGAAAGCAGACTAAAGCATGCTTCAAGTTAATATACATCCTCAGCTTCTCAAATAGACTTATATTTACAGTGAAGGTTTCTATGCCACCCAAGATGGATAAACATTTTTTTTTTTAGTCAGTCTCTCAATAATGAAAGGTTGAATTATTGAGCACATTCAGTTACAACTGCCTTTCTCTTTACACCATCTCATGTCCACAATTAGATGTTGTCATGCACCACGGTTTATTCATTTAATCACAAATAGTATTTCTTTTACACAAATTGTACATTGATGTAAACACTCCACAGATTAAAATACATACTTCCAGTCATTACACTAGATCAATAATCATATCTTACATCCTGAGCTTTTAAAAGAAATTTAACAAATAACTAAAGAAGTGTTTCAAGGGACACAGTATGTAGATTTGAGCTGCAATTTTCATATGCATAAACCATCGTCTAAAAACTTAACTATGCTAATTGCAATGGCTATTTCAAACCGTGTCCATACAAAGGGACTTTAGAGATTCACATTTGTGATCTGGTTTCTCTCCGTCTTTAAAAAAATCAACTTAAAAACAACAAATATAGACAATGAATTTTTAAGAGGAAAAATAAACTCTGTTCCAGGCAATTCACCCCTCTTACTCAGTAAGTCAAACACATTTTACATTTAAATACACAAAAATCTTATCATACCAATAGTCGCAACCACTCCCACATTAGAGGGGATATACAAATTCAATTTACAATCTATTTTTGCTTCAAGTGCTAGCAAACACAGAGCAAAGCAATGCGTCGCCCATGCAAAAGGAATGCTTTTAAACTGAAGGAGCTGCGAGTGTATGAAAGCGAGTGTCTTTCTTTTTTAAGGGAGCAGGAGAGTATGAACTGTTGGAGAGGAGGGTAGAGACAGGCATCGTATAAAATATCTGGATGTACTGATTTTAGCAAGTAAATTGGAGTGGCTGAATTCTAGGTCTGTGGACTAAAAGATCTGATCTTGGATCTGCTAAATTCCAGAAGTGCATGAGATATATGTTTGCATCATGTTTGTAAGAACATTCACTACAATATGTTCTTTAGTCAGTTTGTTTATAGCTGAAAATTCTCTATATTAGAATATTGCGTTCCTAATAATGGAAACGCATCGTCAGTTTACCCCATAACTGATATCCTTTGCGACCAGCCTCACAGTTTTGCCACAGTAACATTCTTTGATACTAGATGAAGAGCTTTTATACATACAAAATATGGAGAAGCCAAGCCTGCATCCATATAGGCTTTGAGACGTTAAGTGAGATATAGTGGTAGCACTACTTTTTTTGATTACAGATTCTGCTGTGCTGTGGTTCTTGTGGCCTCATCCTTGCTTGGAATGGTCCCACTGTCTCTAATAACTATGAAGTATTTGGGGTAATGTCCTCTGACAGTTTCATAACAACCGTCCATACATCCAATCAGAGATAATTGTTTCTTGTTGCCATGCATCCTGGTATGTAACGTTCTGATAAGTGTGATGTCTTCCGCTCGAGTACTGTTACCAACTTTTTGATGCCTAATTTATAATGGAGATCCTAATGATACAATATTGTTTTCTGCATTATAGTGACGTGTCATGGTGAATGCTCTGCAAACAGCACAGTAATTGGTAATACGGACTACCAGGTGAAGCCACCATCTCAAAGACCGACTGGAAGGCCCTGCGGTCTAACTCTTCATCAATCTGGTGTCGGTAGAAATCCATAGCTACCAGACAAAAGAGGCTAATGTCCACTGTGTCGGACTTCCCCATGCGACTGATGACATGAGGCAGGCTAAAGAGAAGGGAGATGTTAAGGAAAACAAGGATGAAGACAAAAAGGAAAGGAAAGCATGGAATAGGAAGTGTGCTGTCACCAAAACAATGGGTGCAATAACTGCACCAACTGAAAATCATATGTGTTTAAGGATACAGGGCAGAGATCCACTGACTGGTCGAGGCACTGACAAAGAAACATGACAAGCTCCACATTGCCATGGCGACAGGCGTCCTCTGTGTGAAGTTTGACAGCGAGAGTAGCACCCAGTCACGCACCATGGAGGACTGCCCAGTTGCATGAAGTGTCTGAAATACCTGTATCAAGAAATACATGCACTTATATGATCATATAACTTGTTTATAAAGTGACTTCAAGGGATAGTTCAAAAAGAATATACAATGAAAGCCAATGGGGTCCAAAACAACACTGGATAGTATTGATTTCATTGTATGTACAAATATGTTTAAAAAAATTCTAAATATTATGTGTTCAACAGAAGAAAAAACAGGTTTGGAAAAACATGACAGAATTCTAGTAAGACTAAAGATGCGAGCACATTTACTGATGTTCAGTTAATTTTCATGGGCAAAATCTGGAATTTTGTATGGGGGCGAAACTTTTTCCCCATGCAGATTTCACAACAGTTTAAAAGTTGTTCATACGGAATCTCCACATTGACTTACAGAAAGCTGCTTGGTTTGAGAGTGACTACTATGTGAACTGTATTTCATAAAATTACCACTCTACCAACAATAGACAACTGACATTTTTTGCCTATGAAATTTTGAATGAAATTTTGCTAATGTGACCTCACTTTAAGAACCAAAAGCTTTTAGGATCACAGCACACCTAAAGCATTATTTAAGATATCAAAAAAAAGCCCAAAAAGTGGCACTTGCCTTGTATACCACTGTAGCCATGAATTGCGGGTAAGGCTGCTGATTGGACAGGAACTCCCCAATGACTTTATTCATGACGTCCTGCAGTGGGAAAAAGTCATCCAGGAACTGAGGAAGGATCCGGGCTACCACACGCGCCTCACTCGGAAAGCCTTTGCGAATCCTGTGGCAAGAGTTTTCCACAGACGAATCAGTACAATACAAAAATGGTTTTAGCTAGGGCAAGTTTCTTCAAAAAAGACATACATACCTGTCAAACAGGACGGATACACGCTCCATTGCGACAATGACCGATTCGCTGTCAGGAGCTGTGGGGTCTGCATCAGCAGGGCGCCCAGGACTTCCCTTCTCCTTCCCTGTTGGGTAACATTATGGCCACCAGTAAGAGAAACCATTCCATAATGGATCCATTCAAAATAAACTAGATTTCTATACATCCCGACTAAAGAAAACCTCAGCGTTCAAAAGTTAATTTGAATGGTAATCTTATTATCTAGTATTTTCACTTCAGTATCACAGGAACAAAATTAAACAACCTTTCGCACAAGACACTTTCTTGTTGAATTCATACTGAGGACTCTGCTGCTATGTGCTCTGTTAGTAGGGTGAGCATCTAAGGTGATTCTGTTCTTATAGCGGATGGAGTTAAGGCTGATTTATACTTCTGCGTCGGACCTACGCCGTAGCCTACGCATAGACACACACCCTACGCCGTAGCCAACGCCGTGACCTGACGTGCACCTCTCCAAAAATCTAACAGCGCGTCAATTCTACGCGGACCGCAAGCACTGTGATTGGTCTGCTAGAACCCCTTCCTCTGTATGTACTTGAGTTTGGTGTGTGTTTTATAATGTGCACTTTAATATATTTTAATGTTACACCTTCTTATATAAAATAAAACAAAGCAAAGAACAAGTGTCTTATCATTTATTATACTACATAGCATTATACATCAGTATTTGTCCGCGATAAACAATGTTGATCTGCCGTGGTACAAGTCCTTGTGAAGATTGAAAGAATGCCATCTTCTCTTGTTCCGTTGTTGTCTCCTTTTGTAGTTTTAAATACTGATTTAATATTTATTTGTCGCCGTCATGGCTATAATAATGCTTCTCTCCGCCGAGCCGCTTCTTCTTCGGCTTTTGTCATGGTACTGCGGGTTACACCAGCAGCATGCCCGTGGACACCGCAGAATAGCAGTTTGCATGTGTACTGCACGTCGACGCGGACAACGACGCAGAAGTATAAATTAAAACTGACGCATAGCCTACGGCGTAAAGGCTACGGCGTAGGTCCGACGCAGAAGTATAAATCAGCCTTTAGTAGGGTGGGTAAGTATTAAAGATGAAGCTGAAATTTGTCCTGCCTTCCTCTCCAGCCACACCTGTGTACATGCAGGTGAGCATGAGACCCAGGGCAGCCATGGCACGGTGTGGGCTGGGCATGTTCACACGCTCAACGCTCAGCTTGACTAGCGTCTCTGCGTCCACACGCGACAACTGCTCAGACAGAAGCAACCGCTCCAGACCTCGCAGAATGCAGTGGTAGATGATGGATGGTGTGGCCTCCTCACTAGCAGACAGCATCATACAGCACAGCTGGGAATGTAGAGAAGGTACAACAGGAGAGAGAGAAGGTTCAGTGACATATCAGAGTGCCCAAGGAAATAAAAAAATGTAGCTTAGAACATATTAAGTTCTTAAAAGAACATGCTCTTTATATTCACATTGGTTTTGGAAAACATTTTACCATATAACACCATTTCCAAGAGGAATTTATATTTAAAGGGATAGTTCACCCACTAATTAAACTGAAATGAAACCAAACAGTTGTGGGTAGCCATTGACTTTCATAGTATTTTTTCCCCTACACTATCAAAGTCAATGAATACCAGCAACTGTTTGGTAACCAACATTACTCAAAATATTTTATTTTGTGTTCAACAGAATAAATACCGGTTGAATACAGCTTGAGGGTGAATAAATGATGACAGAATTTAAAATTTTGGGTGAACTATCCCTTTAATGAAACACTTGTGAAAATATATTTTCCGCAAACCTTGAATACATGCGAGTATTTATTACTTTCAAAAACGTTTTAAATATATATTTTTCAAAAATGTTTTAACAAATATCAAAATTTATTAAATCAGAAATATAATTTAGTTTTTGGAAAATCATGCCACATAACATTTTACAACCTGAATATATCTTGCTTTGCCAGAGTAAGGTCAAATTATAGTATAATTTCTTGTTTTGTTGTTTCTGCATGTTTTTTCAGCCACATGACATTGTTGGTTGCACCACATAACTTAATAAAACATTTTTGTTTTCTCTAAATAATACAAGATTATGCCAAACTACTTGCCAAACTAGAATAATTTTCTGTATTAATATATTTATAGATAGATAATTTTCTGCCATTTATGAGATTCTGAGGCTTCCCTGCCATTGACAGAATTTTCCGGCTTTCAGTGTTTACACTGGTGTATGGCAGGAGTCACTATTATGCATCTTCTGAAAGATGCTTGTGATGCGGTGGTTGGCATTCACCTGAATGATCCCAGCATTGAACTCGGACCCTACATCCAGGGGGTAGTTCTCCATCATGTAGAATGCCACGGCGCACATCACCAACACATGCTGTTGGTTGTGTAGATTCACACATCTGATTGAGACACACAAAGAGTGTTAGTCATAAACACGCTCATCTATTTTCAGTGAGGCTATCTGATGCTAATTTTAGCCCTGGTCTTTAATGAGGGTTCTCAGATCTCAGTAAGACACCATACATTACAGCTAATGAGGAGCTGATGACCATGCAGCGTGCAGGCGTGTGTTGTGATTGCCAGTGTGAACCTATTATTGAGTCTCCCAGCATGCCACAGAGACTTTGGCATTAGCTTTGACTGCATGGGTCATAACCTCTTAAGAGAGACGCTAACAGTGTGAAGTCTTTCATCCAATGCAGGACGCAAGCTGTTAACCTCTCAACTCATATTCTCTTAAATAAAACAGCAAATATTAAGAGTAAGTGTAACACTAATGATTGGTGTGTGGGGCAGGGGTTAAAGCTCATGGCTGGTAATAGGAAGATTGTTGATTCAATCCCAGCAAGGACAGAGTGTGAAGTGTGTGTATGTATTCAGGTTGTAGTGTTACTCACTGTGCTATAGCTCTAAGGTTAGAGAGCAGGTATTCACTGACGGTAGGTATAAGCTGGCGTGCCGTATCGTCCAGAAGGTCGCACTCCAGCACGTACAGAACTCCGTGAAGAGCGCCAATTCGACTGGGCAGATGAGTGCTGCGCAAAGTGCTCTCCAACAGACGGCACACAGGCTCTGCGATGGCTTTATCCTGACACAAGTACATTAGTCCCGACTGTTAAATAGCTGTAGCTGCATTTATTTATATAGCTGCTGCTTCAGTGCATATACATGCTCACCATGCCAAGCACTGCCGCTGCTTTGCAGATTGCTGGCACAAGGTACTGGTTGAGAATCTCATCTTCTGGTGGATGGACCTTCTGCAGCTCAGTCAGAGTGGAGAACATCATATCAAACTGATTCCTCTCAGTGAAGAGATCAGACACTGCCAGCAGCTTGAAGACACAGGGAGACAAAGACAGGATATGTGTTAACTGTATAGGATGAAAATTTGCACTCTTATGACACAATGTTCAAACTCTCAAATTTTTATTTACTGTGCTAGGCAGCAAAAGTTGAAACATGTCAACTGAAACACACAGTATGACTAGTATAGCCTGATTCATGAACAGATTACTCCTGGGACCTAGATCTTATAAAGAATCATAAAACAACTCACAAACTCAGGAGTTATCAGTCTGAATCAGTCTTAATAAAATAAATGATGTACTTGATGCACAGAGTGGTTACTGAATTTACATCTGACTCACTCCAGTTATGTCTGATTTGAAATGAGGCAACACTGTTTTGTAACGTTAGCTTTGTGACAAAGCAAAGGCAAAAGATTATCTCAGTTAAACATAATTTCTGTAAATTCCTGCTTAATTTAAATGAAAACATTAAAAACACAGTATGTCAGTTTCATCGCTAGATGTCACTTTAAAGTTACCAAAATAGCACTTTTTGTGTGAATTTCAATTTTTTTTTATTTCATAGATTTTAAATGTTCCTTTTGTGTTCATTTCGTAAAAAGCAGTAAGCGGCACTAAATCCAGATTTCTTTTAACAAGTGTTGATTTTGCAGAAAATTGGTAGGTATTTCATAACAATAGCTGTTCTATACAGATCATGCCTTTTTCATTAGTGCCAAAAACCGCACCATTTAACTTTTTTGTTTTGAGAAAAAATGGAAAAATTTCAATATATATCATTCATCATCAAAATATTGAAATATGAATTTTTTGCTATATCGCCCATCCTTACTATACAGCATAAAAAGGCTGATGAAATGCTAAGCACAGACTCACCGATCTGACCACCTCACTGAGGAGCACAACAGGAGTCTTCTTGCTACTGGGGCTGCCAGGGAGGATCCACTGACTGTAGAGCTCCAGAAGGAACTGTGAGCAGGAATGGATGTCAACCCCAGCACGGTGCTTCCTGGACAGGACGAGAAGACAGACAATGCAGGGTGTGAAGTCTGGAGGATGCTGGTTTCAAAGAGCTGTTCTGCTAGTAACTTTGTAAAAGTCTGACCTGGAGTTGATCGGCGATAATTGTGGAGAGGCAGGTGCTGGAGCATCTGCTTCATCTTCCTCATCCTCACCCCACTCCTCCTCCCTCAGAGGGGTGATGTTATTTCCCAACCACACTGAGTGTATTGACACCTGCAAAGTGTACAGGATTGATATTTTAAGCAGGAATGTGACTGAAGTCAAATACCTTATTCAGAAAGGCATGGATAATAGCTTCAAAGCGATTAACTTAACCAATTCTATCGAATAATAGAAAAAATATTTGGCATACTCCTTGTGTTTGCTGGATACGCAACAATAAGTGTGTGAAGTGAATGAGGGTAAACTCTAAATTAAATAAGCATGAATCAAATATGGAGACAAATGTTAATAAAATCAAGGTTTGTAGAGTAGTCAGTTTACTAACTTGACCCAGTTTGTAGTCCATGTTGCCCATCTCCCTCTCTGTGTTAATCTGCAGCAGGAGTTTCTCATGGCTGATGAGCGTGCCTGAACATGCAGATATAAACACATACACACAAAGGTCAAGAATACGACTGTACACATATAGAGCAAGAGGATCTTTCGGCTGACCACTGACCTGCCGTTGAGGATGATAAGGATGGCACGGGGTCCCAGGCATGATAGGGGAAGTGTGTGGCGATGTTGTCCCTCTTTGACACCATGGCCTGAATCTCACGCTCAACCATACCTCTAATCACACTCAGCTTGCGACCAAACCTACAAAACACACACAAACGTATGACCCACATCTAAACCTAGAGGCCTAACACATGAATAAAATAAATGTGTACATACCTGGTGTCCAGAGCTTTAAGGATTTTGTTGCGGGGTTGCTGTTCAGGGCAGCTGACGGCTGGATTTCCTGCTGTTGGCAAAGTCATGGCACTCAGCACCAGAGAGGTGATGGCCTGAACCGCCAGTACATTGATCTGAGTCCTCTCCAGATCCTCCTGTGACACAAACAGACACGTCTTATCTATTACCACAACCTGGAAGAGTGTTTATATTTTTGGTGGAAGTTGAATGATTTACCTCTTGCTGGGTTTCCTCTTCTTGGTCCATCGTGATTGGCTGAGTGACCAGCACTCCCAACAGAGTAGCCCACGTCTCCTCAAACTGTGTCCGACTGCTCCAGCCTGCAAAAAGACCACATGTACATATCAAGCTGCTTAATAATCATGTATTATACAAAAAACAATACATGGGGTCTGCCTGATAATATATATATATATTTATATATTATTGGACAGATTGTTTATGTATTGTAAAGCATATGTTTATGTATAGATTTAAAAGCTTGGGGTCAGTACGATTTTTTAATGGGTTTTAAAGAAGTCTCAAAAATTAATTTTTTTAAATTGAGAATTATACATCTGAAAGCTTTCCATTGATCTATGATTTGTTATGATAGTATATTTGGCCGAGATACAACTATTTGAAAATCTGGAATCTGAGGGTGCAAAAAAAATCAGATATATACTGAGAAAATTGTCTTCAAAGTTGTCCAAATGAAGTTCTTAGCAATGCATATTACTAATCAAAAATTAAGTTTTGATATATTTACGGTAGGAAATTTACAAAATATCTTTGTGGAACATGATCTTTACTTAATATCCTATTGATTTTTGGCATAAAATATAATAATTTTGACCCATGCAATGTTTTTTTTGGCTATTGCTAAAAATACACCCCAGTGACTTAAGACTGGTTTTGTGGTCCAGGGTCACATATATGTCTATATTATCTGTAATTCTTTTAATTGTATTAATTTTTGAGTGATGTTATGAAGAAATCAAAGATTCTGTTAGATATCGTAAAATTTCATGACTACTAGAGACACAAACTCTGAAACTAGTCTCTCATACCCAGAGTGTTAATGCGGTAGAGGAACTCTCTGAAGACGTCTTTCTCCTGCAGGAACTCTACAGGGATCTCTGGCAATGCTGTGCCAAATTCTCCACTCGGCCTGGGGGACCAGCCCAGCTTCCAGACCTGTTAAATCAAACAAGCAAACACTTTCATATGCTTCTAAACACCCATAAACATAATGACTGCATAAACACTCAATCTCTCACCAGTGATGGGATTCGGGTGTAGCTGTTTACAACGGGCAGCCTGGCGAGGCTGATGATGACATTCCGTAGGATAGGTGTAAGGAATGCTGGAATGTTCTTGTTTCTATGGTGACCCAGAGCCAGCACACTTTGCAGACCTTCAACCAGCTCGGCCATGATCTCACAACACCGCCATTCAAGTTGTTCTTAAAAAAAACAATTACTTTAACGCTTGTTGTTGTTGTCATCATGGATCAGTGTGTAACATATATGTGTTAACTTACTATCTGCAGAGTCCAACTGGTCTTCTGACTGCTCTGTTTTCCGCTCCGGCCTCAGAAGCTGGTCACCAGGACCAACAGCGACTGCATAACACACATAACATCATGAAAATAAATTGATTGCACTTTTATAAGGTTTTATTAGGCTGTGTATTCCAGAGTTTTGCAACACACACCTGCGTGGATGAGGAGCTGTATACAGTGGACGATTGAGCAGGTGTGTGTGAGGTAGGTGTGTGAGGCGAAGTGTGTCCACACTGCCGGCTGCTGGAGAGCCAGACACAGACACGACAGACTTATTTGCATGTCCACACTCAGAGGCAGCTGATCCTGCAGCAAACGCCAAACCACCACCTACAGATATAGAAAGAGAAATATACGCTGAGTGGCTTTTATTTATAATAGATGTTACGCCTACATCATATGCTAAAAACAACACTCTCTCGTGAACGCAGGGGAAACTAGAGATTATGGTTTATCAGAAGGACTTTATTAACCCCCAAGCCGTGTGGAGTACTTTTTATTATGGATGGATGCACTTTTTTGGGCTTCAAAATCTTGATCCCAATTCACTGCCATTGTAAAGCTTGAAAGAGTCAGGACATTTTTAAATATAACTCTGATTGTATTTGTCTAAAAGGGGGTGAGGGTGAGTAATCATGGGGTAATTTTCATTTTTGGGTGAACTATCCTTTTAATCAAACTGTCTGTCTGTGGATATTAAACCACAAAAAGACTGATATTTAAATATTATGTCTGCAAGTTCTGTGCATCTCTGTGTGAAGATATGGAGCCTGTTGTCTACTAGACACTTATTTAAGTGACATCTCTATTTGAAGACACGTCACATGAACTTCATCTCCAGAGTTGTGCTGAGAGTTCACTTCACCAAGTCATTTGATAAAACTACCGTCAGATACTTTCAAGAAATAATAATAATAACAATAATAATAAACTTTTTAAGTTTTAACTATAAGGAATATCACATACTTTTTTTTATTTTTAAATAGTAATTTTCTTGTTCAAACATTATTGTAATATATTTAAAATGACCAATTAAATTAAAAACACAGAATCCAAAAAACTTATAACAGACAAAAGAGTTTCTGAAAGAAAGAAGAAAATTACATTTCTTAGGGCACTATTATTAAAATTAAATTCTAAAATTACTTAAGTTTTATGAATTCAGTTGATTACAAATCCTTATTGATTATGTTATTTGGCCTTTTGATCCTTAAAAGTTGAAATGTAAAACACATTTTGTTAAAAAATACAAACTAAATATGTAAAAAAATAATTAAAAAATAAAACCCTATTTATATTTATAGCATTAAAAAAATCTTATTTCAAATTGAGTTCAAATCCCCAAATCAGAGCTTCTCTGTTAAAAGGATACATTTTCTACTGGATGTCTTTCTTAATTTTAGCAATCTGGCAACCATGCGTACACGCTCACTCTATATTGTGGAAGTGCCAACAACGATCTGAAAACAGATAAACAAGTAAGCTGGATTTTAGCGATTTCCGTTCAGCGTTCAGCTTAAATGAAAGTGTCATTCAGTCTGTCTGTGTTCTGTCATGAGATGTCGACTATTTCGTTTATGATTGTGGTTGCTAAATAAATGCACTTACTCAACCGCTGTTGTTTTAATAGAAGAACATCATTTAGTGAGTGAGTGAGTGAGGTGACATGTGGCCAAGAACGGCGTCCCACTCTCTGAATTTGTGCTCTGCATTTAAAGGGGTCATATGATGCTGCTGAAAAGAACATTATTTTGTGCATTTGGTGTAATGAAATATGTTTATGCGATTTAAGTTTTAAAAAAAAACATTATTTTCCACATACTGTACATTATTGTTTCTCCTCTATGCCGCGCCTTCTGAAAGGCGTCGATTTTTACAAAGCTCATCGTTCTGAAAAGCGAGGTGTGCTGTGAATGGCCAGCTATCCAGCGCGTTGTGATTGGCCAATGCCTCAAGCGTGTGACGGAAATGTTACACCTCTTAACATATTGTGATGTCCAGTCAGAGCGACGAGACAAAAACATAAAACCCATTATAAACATGATATAAACATGATTTCTAGTCGTGTCTTCTTTTGGAAGGCAAAAACAAAGTCACACACCGCAGCCTTGAGTGAGCAAAGGCCGGAGGTCTAGAGTGAACCGCGGCCGGCTTGAGTGAGCCTCGGTCTAGAGTGAACCGCGACCGGCTTGAGTGAGCAGAGGCAGGCATCTTGAGGCAGATTCTACAAAGGAGCGTACCTTGGTCTTGCAGCAGCCACATGTGTCGACCCCGGGCTGCCACTGTGAAGGCCCATTCTGCGAAAGTTGATGTATTTCCTCAGCGACCAGCACAGATCAGCCCCAGGCATGACGAATCGGATATTATCCTCTTTTGGAAGGCCAAACAAAGTAGTTTCGCTTTCACAGTGAAACACACAGCGTCTATACCACATGGAGGCGGCGGCAACAACAATACTACAACGAGAATAAAAGGTATGCCTTCTTTCTTTGCGTGAACATCTGGGCGGCGTTATGCAAATCTTCTCACATACTGATGTAGAGATGTGGGGGCGTGTTAGAACGAGCCGTTTCAGGAGGGCGTGGACGAGTCTCAACTTTTATAAAGAATATATCTTTGGATTTGAGACTTTAATCTTTGCAACTTTACAGATCTTCTTTATTCACCAAGAGCTTGTAACACTCCAAAGAGAAAGGAAAATTTGAAATCGCATCATATGACCCCTTTAATCCATCCAAGTGCACACACACACACAGCATTAATAATTCAACACACACACACAGCAGTGAGTAGTGAACACACACACACTGTGAACACACATCCGGGGCAGTGCAATTCCAATAATTCCATTGCAATTAGGAATTACTGGAATTACTATTAGGCAGTGGCGTAGCGTTAGTAATGCAGGGTATGCAGGTGCATATGGGCCTGGGAAGTCTGGGGGCCCGCCAGGCCCAGGGGAACTTTTAGTTGAAACGAGGGAACGAATAGAGCCCTGCAAGGGCCCGAACCTCGTCCGACAGCTTATCAGAATTCCAGTCCCGAGTCTGACTGGATCCCCTGACTTATTTCTCTCTCTCTTCCCTACACACAGTTGCTGTTGCAGCCATTCAGTTTTGTTTTTTAATGGCAAAGTGGTCATATTTCTTTTTGTTTCTTTATTAAGTTAATTTAGTAATATGTTTGGAACAATCTATGTTTGTTAAATTAAAGTTTTTGTTTTTTACAACGACCAAGGGGCCAGCGGCAGGAAGCACGATGAGCATATATTAGATCAATTTAGGCTTCTTCTCAAATCAACATGACTTGCCTAATATAAAATCTATGGATAAATAAAAAACACTTCATGCTTTTCACCATATTAATTTAAAAATTCAACCTAGATAAATGTGTGCTATTAGGCGCATATCTGATCATTTGTGCCGAGAGTGGAAGCTGAAGCATGCTTTGCTGGACATGCACTCACAATATATCAACAAAGCGTAAAAAAAACAACTTTTGTTAAAAAAAAAACAAACAAACAGGAAAACAAACAGGATGCGCATTTTGTGTCTCTGGCTTAATCAGGAGGGCTTCACAAAACTGAACCGAAACTCAGCAAATACTTGCCTCATGATAAACATATTTATAAAATGCTTTATATTAATACTTTAAAATGAAATAATTCAAATCCAAAACAAAAACTCATTCATAATGTAATCCATAAAGAGGCATTTCTCTCTAAAAGTGCATCCAGTTGAGGAGATGGCGAGTCAGGTTAGTCAAATTCATCTTTGTGACACTGACTCATAAAACACTAGTTTATTAACAAATAATTAAAATATCCCCTCACTGTTTATTATTATTATTGTTTACTTTTTGTCATTGTTTATTTGTTTTGTTTTTTTGGCCACTGTGCCAAAATTGTGTTTGCATTCAGTACAAATAGCCTACAGCGGCATTTTAGTGGCACGTTGAAAAACAACTAAATAAGATAAACGTCATAATATTTTAGGGGGAAAAAAATTACTATATTATATTATATTATATTATATTATATTATATTATATTATATTATATTATATTGTGTGAAGTTAATGTGAAAATTCCACCTATTCCCTGCCAAAAAAAGTCTGTGGCATCCAACCTGTCACATTTAACATGAAAAACTGCAATAAAACATAGACTTATTGACGTTTTTTGAAACTCTGATTGATCGAGACATTCATTTGTATTAAATTGTTCTGATTTTTTTTAACAAGCATTTGAATATACATGTTTATTTCTTGCTGCAAATATTAAAGAGGAAAATATAATTGATTCATATGCCACAACTGGCAAATTATCTCACTACAAATTAAAGAGTGTAAAAACACTTTTATTCTATATATTTTATTATAAAAATGAAAGTAGGCACTTTGTAGTAACAAAGCACAAAGCTGCGATTATTGGGTAGCTTGCATGCTACAGATAGGCCTAATGGACTTAAAAACGTTAAATATTATTTCCAAGCATTTATACTGTAAATAAAACAGCTTGTGAAGCAAGATCCACATAACGTTATTTACTTCAGAAAAAACAACAATAGGGCCTAGGTTAAGTTAACCGAGCTGGACGTTTGTGGGGGGGTAAATGGGCCCGGGGCTGCTATTAGGAATTTCACTGTTCAACTATTTTTTGTTTGTGTTAACCAATTTTCGTAATATAGACAGAGAGAGTGCTTATCTAAGTCTTTGATATTCATTTATATATTAAATAGCCTATAATAAATCAGTACACTAGATAAGGTAAAATAAACCATGTGTATGAGTCCACATGATTTGTGCAATGCCTGAAATGTAAAAATAAATTTCTCAAATGACAACAATCATTGCGATAATAATTTTGAGCAAAAAATTATTTTTTATCAGTTTAACCATTATACAGCATGACAAAAACATGACTAAGTTTTCACTGACTAAAACGCTCAGACATTTAGTCGACTAAAACTTGACTAAACAAAAACAGGACAAGTAATAATTAAAAAGTGCATTTGACGCAGGACTAAGACTAATTTAAAAGACTAAGGTGATGACTTTATCAATTGGCGACTGGCTCTTTTACTGAGAAGGCAGGACTGTTCCGCCATATTGCTGGTTGCACTTTCTCCCATTCATAAGTAATAGGAGTGCACTGTCTTTGAATATCTAACTTCTCTGCTTTTTACTAACTGGCATCACCCGGTAAGGTTATCTGTTTAACCAATGTGGCCAAACATTTACACATTTCACAGTGCCGAGGCTTTTATTTTGACAGCATTGAGCTTGAACTGTCGGTTACAGTGTTTACTTCCTTTTTAGTCACGTTTTAAGAAGTTTATTTCTGAAAAATACTATAACAGGATTACATAATCAAGATCTTTCTTTCAATATTGATTCATTTTCAAATTATTTAATTTTTAAATGTAGTAAATATGTCAAATAAATATAAATTCCATAGCTGCATGTGTTACGTAATATTTTTAAATTAAGTAGGGTGATATCAAGTAGGCGTGTATCAGTTTACATCAGCTATCGACCAACCTACGTTCTAAGATTTCGGCTTCAGCCATCAAACAATCCATATTGGTCAACCACTAGAATATTCCATATAAAATCATCCTATTTGCAAAGGATGCATCAGTCTTACCTCTATGGCGAGGGTGCTGAAGGTGGTAATGAGTGTCTCTTTGTCTTTGGGAATGTGCAGTGAGGACGGCAGCTTGGACAGAGACAGCAGGTACTGACTCAACACGCCACACAGACTCAACACCGTCTGATAAAACCCAGGCTCACCTGCAACCACACACATAAACACATGCAATGAGAGTGTGTTCATTACCACTTCACTATAATTTGCAGCATTTTCCACAAAGGAAAATTCCTATGTACTTACACCTACGAAAGTTTGGACAGACCTACTCATTTTTTATTATTATTATTTTCACCATGTCAAATCATCAAAACAATGAGACCGCACAAATGTAAGGATGGGGATTTTGCAATGACCACAGCAATGTTAAACAAAGTCTGCCTTTGCCTTGATTATAGTATTGTACAAATTTGTATGTTGATCAGTGCCACCTAATATAGAGGAACGGATTTGGTTGTCATTTAGCCAATGGTTATCCATAAAAGGGTTCAGGTACAGGAGGTTTGTGAGTTATTAGTTTGGTTAGGACTCACTGTAGACTTGATTAAGCTTCTGCCAATAGTCCGCACACATTTGGGTGGAGGGTAGGAGGGGCTGATGAGGGGAGGGGAGGAGCTCAATGACACCAGCCAATCGCTCGAAGGCCACCTGTTGAGCTGTGTCAAATATAACCGTCTCATGATCCTTACACACCCTCTGTACCCCGACACTCAGACATGATGCCAGCAGACACAAGTTAAAGTCCTGCAAATACAATAACACGTCTTCAGTGTCTGTTCGTGTTATAAAATGAGAGATATGCGTGTATTTGGTGTTTACCTTGCAGGTCATGATTGCGTTCAGGTCAGACTGAGGAAGTTTTGTCAACAGCTCTGTAGTTTCATATAGAGCTCCTTCACCTCTCAAACAACACTGAGATTTCACCAGAGCAACATACCACTCCTGCAACACACACACACACAATAGTAATAATGGTATGTTTTTGCTAAGGATTTTTCAGCTATTTTCAGTTTGAAACCAACGTTGTACAGTAAGTCATACTTTATTGGGTTCCACATTTTCAGGGGCAGGGGGCGGGTCCCCATCCAGTGGGTGTGAGGTAATGGGGGCGGCAGGGCTCGTGGTATCTTCAGCAATAGTGGCTCTGAACCTGTCCAGCAGGGAGTAGAACCGCTGATGCCTGACATAAGAAAAAAGGGACATTTTAAAAAGCAGGGTTGGGAGATCTTCTTATCAACAACAACAAAACAAACAGATCCGAAGCAAACTGATGAGGCACTTTACCTTTGCGCAAGGCCACTGGTCTGCAGGTACTGCTGAATCCTGTCCAGCTCCTCCAGTGGAAGCTGAGCGATACTATTCTACAGTAGGAGAAGAAAACACAGTCCTCAATAACAATTTAGTGCAGTGGTTCTCATCCAGGGGTCCGGGGCCCACTAGGTGCCCCTCCAAAGGGGGCTGCAAGATGGCTTAATATGTTATAAAGTAAGCTAAAACAGCTAAAATGTAAGCTGACATTGTATTACTTATTTTAGTTTGTTCCCTCAACAACTTTTAATTTAACTAATCATTTAAATTTGTAATCTAAGTCATGGAGGTTTTTATATGATTTTATTATACAGATTTTTTATCTAATCATGTCAATCTCACAAATATTTTATCAGGTAGAAATGTTTTTTGTGACATTTAAAAGACATTTAAAAATACTGTAATCACTAATTACAAGTAGTGATGTAAATTAATTTTTTATTTTATTTTAATTAGTTATAATTATTTGATTTAATTAATGAGGTTTTATTAATGTAATGTATAATATTTATATAAATATTTAAATATAAAAAAAAAAAAACATTAAGTGCCTTTCCTCGTTTCTGTATAATTAAAAAAAATGAAAAAAAGCAGCATTGTCATTACAGCAGAACTGCCAGGAATTTATTGGGGGGCCTTCAAATATTGTCTTTGACAATAAGAAAAGATATAAAAATAGATATTAAAATCACTTTAGTTGCCATATTACAGAAGTGCTTGTTATAGACTGTTCAGTCATCCATCCTCACAATCTATTACAATAGTAGAAGATTCACAGGGAGCTGCATTAAATTGTTTATTTTTAACTGCATTTTTTGTCGTAGTATTTCAATTCTGTGTTTTATTTGCAATTTTTTTATTTTTATTTGAATTACCATTTATTACAAAAAATGGCAAAATAAGCTGGTAGTGAGTTGTTACTGTGTGTGTGGCCGTGTTTTACCTGCAAGGTCTCAGCAAGCAGCATCTCCACACGTCTGCAGGCGAGTGTGTCCACCATGCGAGCCAGCACACGGAACGGCGTGCTGAGTAGCTTGTCCACGTATAGCATTAGCAGAGCCCCAGACTGACTTAGATGAATGCCCTCCAGACACTGCAGGGTCTTCTTCAGCATTACCGGCTGGAGATTTACACATTTAAAACATAAGTGACTGAAAAGATAAGCAAAGCACAAACTAAAAGAAGATGCAGCGCATGTGCATATACATACAGTAGAAAGGTTGTCGCAGCGTGATTGTATAGCCTGTATGAAGAGTCCGCTGGCTGCCGAATTTCGGTGCACAGCACTGATGAGATCCTGCACTGGAGGCTCATGGGAAAGACTGATCAGATCACTCACATGATTCACTGTCAGCCACGTCAGATGCTCAGAGTCATGCAGGTTTTGACACTGAGACAGGAGAAGAAAAAACTTTTTGTAAAGTGCTATGTATAATATATTTCATATGAAATACAATACTGAGTGGTAAGCTTGGCAAACAGAGAAGTTTTATATAATGGTACCAGTTATCAACTTATTTTAAGATTTTTTTTTTTTTTTTTTTTCATTTTCAGTATCAGATGATTTTTGCATATATAATGACCGGTACACTCACTTTAAGAGACAGTTCACCCAAAAATGGAAGTTTTCTCATTATTTACCCACCCTCAATTTTTCCCAAACCTGTAAGAATTTATTTTTTTCTGCAGGATACAAAAGAAGATATTTTGAAGAATGTGGGTAACCAAACAGTTTCTGGCCCATTTGTTTTGTTTTTTTCCATGCTACAGAAGTCAATAGGGACCAGCAACTGTTTGGTTTGCTCACCCACATTCTTCAAAATATCTTCTTTTGTGTTCTCCCGAAGAAAGAAACTCACAGGTTTGGGACAATTTGAGTGTATGTAAATTATTTCATTTTTGGATAAACTAAGTAAAATTTGTGTAATAAAAATAAAAAGTGATATGGAAGTTAAGATAGGTCAAATAAAACTCATGCTCAGACACTGCTTTAAAAAAAAAAAAAAGGGCACACATTGCTTAAGAAATCTCACCACATAGTCACAGAAGAGGATAAGTGCTCCTCGTCGGACGATCTCTCTGTTACACATAGCCAACTTCCCCTCAGGCCTCTCCTCCTCTCCAGATGAGTGCGGACTCAGCAGCTTAGTGCTGGACAGACTGTGCCTCCTAATGAAATTATAAAGAAAAACAACTTGCTTAAAGGTAACGTTACATATTTGTATAAACAACAGATCTACCATAGACTCTTACAAAGAGCAATTTCAAGTTTCACTTCAACATATAACTGTAATAATTCACAACACGTGGAAGGCCAATTTGTTTTTGCCCTTACAAAAAGCAATTTATTCCTATATTTGCTTAGCCTGGTTGTAACAGTTGGATAAGGCTTCATTTTAAACAGCCTTTCTCATTAGGCTGCTAGCTTGTAGTCTGACCTGGGTGTCTGATGCACCTCTGACCACCAGGTGTAGTTGGTGTAGTTGATGATGAGAAGGACCTGACACCAGAGCAGGACCAGAGATGGGTGTGTAGTGATGAGCTGAAGCACCAGGCTGTTCAAACCCTCCAAAGCATAAAAATTACCCCCCTCCCCTCCCTCAGCCTTCAACAGCCTGCTGCCCGCTGCCGTGATCCGACGGAACATTCCTGGAAAGTTGATAGCAAATGGGAACTTGGTGAGAAATCTGCTGAGCTGGTAAATAGCCGGTGTTTGGTTCTTACACCGTGACATGTGACTATACGAGTTCAGACACGAGATTCTGCCTACCTGATTTGAAGATGTGGATCAAACACATGAGCAGTGTGCCCAGCTGCTGACAGTAGAACGTGTGCTGTTGTTCACTCATGTCAACTTTCACCTGTTTAGTGGCGATATCATCCAGCAACACCCCCACTAACTGCAATAAGAACCTGACAAACAAAAAGAGATTAATAATTGTATTAATTAAATAATTATCATTATTGTTGTCGTGTTTGCCTTGTTGCTATAAACATTTAGAAGCATTCAGCCAATCTTCAACAGGCATGTGATCATCTAAATACAAAAAAAGGAGGAAAACCTGTTTTTCCCCATTCAGTATAACTGTACAACAACAACTGTAATTATCAAGGTTATTATTATTACTATTATTATTCAGTATATTTTATTTTATCATTTTTCCACACTGACTGACTTTTTTCCAGTGACCAGTACATACACAACAAATTACCTAGCAAACGTTTCCTCAGGAGGGACATGCTGCGACTCTCCATTGGTGTCTTCCATGGTGGTGGGCGGAGCTTCAGGAGGGGAGGGGTCATCATCACACAATCGACGGATGGTGGGACAGGAAAGGAGGTATGGCGACAAAGAAAGCTCCTGAATACGAGACAGAATGATGTCCTCTGTGGACTGTGAGATGAGGACACGCAGGATGGCGAGAATCCCAGACACCCACAACTGCACCGTACCCACTGATGCCTACAGAAGAGAACAGGCAAACAATGAGCCACTTAACAAGATTAAGGTGCACTGGCATTTACCACTGTTCAGCAAATTTTTCGGTGGGTAAAAATACAGTAATTTCAATAGGAATCCATGTGATAGGGAATTTTGTGTGAAGGCAGAAGACTTCCCTATGTAGTTTGTCACTCAAATTCACCATGTGTACCAACAGAAAGCTGCTTGTTTTAATAGTGACTTCTGTCTGAGCTATGCTTCATACACTATATGGACAAAAGCATTGGGACACACCTCTTATTTACTGCCTTCAAGCCTCAGATCACCAAGCACAATACGAAGCGTCAGATTAACTGGCATAAAGCATGCCGCCACTGGACTATAGAGCAGTGGAAACATGTTCTGTGGAGTGATGAACCATAGTCTCATAGGCGAGCCTGGGTTTGGCTGATATCAGGAGAACATTATGTGCCTGACTGCACTGTGCCAATTGTAAAGTTTGGTAGAGGAGGGATAATGGTATAGAGCTGTTTTCTGAAAATGCCACTTGCTTCCAGTGAAGGCCAATCACTGTGATGGACAATGCTATGCTTCCACCTTTGTGGTAATCTTTTGGGGAAGGCACTTTTCTATTCCAGCATGACTGTGCACCAGTGCACAACACAGAGTCCATAAAGACATGGTTGGATGAGTTTGGTGTGGAAGAACTCGACTGGCCCACACAGAGCCCTGACCTCAACCCCACTGAACAACTCTGGGATGAACTGGAATGGAGATTGTGAGCCAGGCCTTCTCATTCAACATCAGTGCCTGACCTCACAAATGCTCTACACTGCCATATAGTGTATATGGTTACACTATTGACATAGACAATAGACCATTTTGTCAGCAAATTCGCCTGATAATAATATTTACTGCATGAGGAAATTAATCTAAGTGATGTGTGACTGAAGGTTCTCACTAGTGTAGAAGGTGTGATGAACATGCTCTTCAGTAGCATGTCCACAGGCCGCAGAGAGGAGGGAGCCACTGTCTCGAACAGTGTGTTTAACACACCCAAAGCCTCATGGGAGTCCAGATGCATCTGTCAAGCAAACAAAAGCAAATCTGTATAGTACACATTTAAAAAAGAAAATGTGTTCATTAGATTTAATTCTGAATTTGAGATGAAACTCTTGAAGACACGGTTATATCAGGACAGGAAGTCCTTTTAGACAGAACCGCACTTGCTGTTTGCCGATCATTGGTAGGATGATGTCAGCAATCTGCCGTGAAAGCCTCTTCCACTTATCTTCATTCTCTTTATGGCACTGCTGTAGGACTAGAATAAACATCTCCAGCACCTGCACACACAAACAACCATCATTTAACATGGAAATCCAGGAATGCAACACACACATATGCACACCAGAGCAAAGTGTTACCTGATGGTGTTGTATGAGTCGTAGCAGCATGGATACCACCACCTCCTTCTGAGTGTCCAGCTCCTTCCCTGCATCTGCTTTATTGGAGCCCCGCAGCACAAAGAGATCGTGTACTATAGGCTGCAGTGCAGGGATTGCTGGGAAATAAAGAACTACATGTCATATTATGTGAAATTGTACAGTTGATATGCTTTTTTTTTACCTTTTTTTTTAAGTTTAAAATGTGATTTGGTAAACAGTCATTATATATTCTCCTCAAGGATGTGAATATATATTCATATTGTTATTCTACACACCGTGTGTCACTGCCTTCCTGTCACTGGCCATGATGCCATCACAAAGCTGAATGATCTTTGGGATGCTGATGATCTGTTTGGAGTGGTAGCGCTCATAGGACAGCAGAACCAGGAAAAAGAAAATGTTGGGCACAATCTCTTCAGAGTCCCTACACAGAAAAAATAAATCACTTTAGCAAATCTGTGCATTTAAGAGTACTCTACTATTGTAAAGTTTGGGGTCAGTAAGATTTTTTTTTTTTTAAATAAACTAATAATTTTATTCAGCAAGAATGCTTAAAACTTACAAAAAAATAATGTTACAAAAAAACGGACTTACCTGAACTGCCCCCACTTCAATATACTCAAAACTGCTTCAGCACGAAACCCAATGAATACCTGAAAAACAAACGACAGGATAAGTCTAATGTAGAAATAAAATAAGATTTCTTTTGATTCTCAATTAGTGGAGCAAATTGGAGATGAGCATGTTGACTCAGTAGAAGTTTAATCCACAGCTCTAAATGACTTGCCTGGTCTGAATCAAGCAAACAGTAGTTGACCCGGAGCTGCACAAGTTGGGTGAGTAGGTCCAGCACCTGTCTTTGTAGGGCCACTGAGGTGCTGGTGGTGTACTGCTTCAGAGCCTTTATCACCAGCGGCTCAAACAAACGGATGTGATTATGAATGGCATTCTGAAACACACACAAGAGGTCTACTATTAGACATTTGAAATGTAGTGAGTGCTCAAGACATCAGTATTGTTACTGTTAATTAAAACTAAAAGTATAATTATTAAAAATCATTTTGCCCCTTAAAATAAGATTAAATTAAATTAAACAAAAATTAAATTAAAAACTTAAAAAAAATAAAAATAAACTATGCATTGGCAACTAACTAAAACAAGTTTAAGATGAAGTACTAAAATATTAAAGTGAAAAAAATTAAAGCTAAACATAAATATAAAAAACCTAATAAAAATGACAAAAGCACAAAACACTACAAAAAAATACTGATCTGAAATATATTTTACTGTTCCAGTTTTCCAAAATTATGATATAAATAAGAGCAAAAAATAACAATACCATGTAATAACATAAATACAATACAACAAACCCATCAAATAACTAAAAAAAAAATTTAAATATGTTTCCCAAAATATATCAATTGTTCCATATATTTCCATATATTCCTCTTCTACAAGAATATTTTATTATTTATTAATAAATAAATAAGAAATATTTATAAATATTTTTTATTTGATCTAATGATTTGTGTCATCCCCACTGTTTTCACTTCCAATGTTACTCAACATCTTTCAAATTTCTGTATATTTTGTTATTTTATCATTATAGTAATGAATTATGGGGTAACTTATTATGGGGAAACTTACCTTGTCTCCTCGGTGGCGAGTGACATTGGTGATACTTGACCTCAGTTGATTGGAGACTTTTTGCATGACATCAAACCACCTATAGGATCACAGAAATGACTTGTTCAGTAATAACAGGCCTCTTAATTTTCTATTTACAGATTTATCTCTATGAGGAAGTGTTATACACAAGCACACTCTCTCTCACCCAGAGGCGTCCTGTTCTTGTTCAGCTTGCACCATGTTTCTGAGGCTGGCATCTGCGAGGGCCTGTGTAAAGTGAGTGTATGGAGCCATGAAACAGTAATGGTAGAGGCCGGGTCTAACACTGGTCGAGCCGAGCCGGAGGGCCTTGCCCTGGGACCGACATGGGTGAGATGAAGCCCCCTCATACTGAGATGCAAGATTGGTCCCAAACAACGCCTTCAACAGCTGTAAGCACAGAGCACATGGTGAAGCCCAGGACTTTGTAAAGCCACGGATTAAAACAAAAGCGTTACGCATGTCTAACCTGCTGAACACACACAGTGGCCATAGTGGGTTCCCGTGAGAAACAGGACTTGAGGTAACCCAGGATCTCTTCAACACACTAGATAGATTAAAAACAGGGTTAAAGTTTGTTCTTGACATTCATTTTGCTCAGAGATGATAATTTATTCACTGACTTAGACTTTGACGTCATACTTTGCCCAATATCATGCAGGGTGGCCATCTCAAGCAGCTGTGAAAGGACATCAAGCGCCGACCTCAGGAAGCTCCCAAACTTCTCATTAGTGTTGTGAAGGTCTAATGTGACTTTGTAGTTGGCATGTGTAGCTCTCAGTGCATCATAAAGCTTCAGATAAGGAGGGAGGTGATAAAAGCTGCCCAGATTGGTGGATTTGTTAACTGCTGGTGTCGCTGTGCTGTCTGCCGATCTGCCTGTATGGAAAAACAGTGCAAGATGCCTGTAAATATTCAATTAATAAATAACGAATAGCACCATGAGACCTATTTTCCTTTGCATACTCAGTAGAATTATTCATATGCATGTATCTACATGTGGCACTGTAGGTGAGACTGTACCTGTGTTGGCTTCTCCTCCTTTCTTTGGGCTCATGGGGGTGGTGCTCGGCTCCGTCATCTCCTTCTCTTTCCCCTTCCGTCTGATTGGACTGAGAGATGGAGTGTTGCCCAATGAGGGTAAAGTAGCCTGGAAGGAAAGATTAACAGAAATAACAAAGCTTTTAATACAGTTCATAAATATTAACTATTACTTATGTGCTGTACACTTAAACATATATTGTAATCAGGATCTATTGAATTCCTTTACCTTGACCGCAGGGCCTGGGGGTGTGTCATCCAGCACATGGGCGCAGATGTTAAGGATCTTCAGCAGGTGTGAGAACAGCTGCTCCACCATAACAACCAGAGAGCGGTCGTTAAGAGCAGGCCACGGCTCCTCTACCTTCGAGGGGGCGGAGTTAGACTCCTCCTCACCTGCCCACGGGCTCTTCATGCACTTTGGTGCAACAGCTACAGAAAAAGGTCAAACACAACATTTTAAATACAAATGGGACTAAAACAAAAGTAAAAAAAAAAAAAAAACACTAACATTTAAATAGCTCCAGAGAATGACTTTCATTTACATTTTATTACAGAATAATATCACACTTAACCCTCCTCAGACTGTTTGGCCATTTTTGACAAATTTGGCCATTTTTGACAAATTTAATTTGGTGACTTTTTTTTAGATATGCAATCTGTACAATCAAAACAAATAACACAAAAAACACACATTACATAAAAAAAACCTTACCGAACAAAAATACTGAAACCGACCGCAGGAAATGAATGGGAAAGATTATAATGCAGAGAATTTATATATTGAATAAAATCAAAAATATCAACCAATAATAAAATCTACATATCAACGCTGAACAAACACACATAGAAATAAAGGACCAAGACTATAAAACATCCAAAGTGCTTATAGAAGTGTAGATTTTTACTGTAGTGAAGTTTCAAATGTTTGCTTATTTGCTTATACAAATGATGGTGCAATTCAGAAACTTACACGTAAATAAGATCCAAATAAGATCTAAATAACCTAAAATCATATACGCATACTTCTGTTGTTACTACTCTAGGGAAATTAACCTTATATAATTTCATTTAAAAAAAATTACATATACATACACACACACACACACATATACATATATGTATTTAATATATTTAATATATAAACATAGCATCTTTTTCTTAAATATATGCATGCATGTGTTTGTATTTATATATACACACATAATAAATATACACAGTGTACACACATATATTATATAAACAAAAACTTTTATTTTGGATGCGATTAATCGTTCTGGGCCAAAAATGGCCCCCAACAGACAAGTGGGGCTTAGGAAGGGTAAATGAGATCTTAATAACCCAAGGCTTCCTTTAAATTCAACAAAGAATTGTATCGTTACTACTTTATGGGCGATTGTGTTAAAACATTTCATTAAAAAAAAAAAAATAAATTACCCTTTTAAAAAACTTTGGCTACTCTAATCTAAATGAGTTTGTACCTGCGAGAAGGTTTCCAGCCAGAAGCAGAGCAGACTGATGGGCAGACAGATCAAGAGGAAACCAGGCAGAGGAGATGAGAGACAAAACCATACTGGCCACACCGACCGTCAGAGACCGGCGCATGTCCTCACTACCACCAGGCTGAGAGAGACTACAGAAGAAGAGAATATTTATACTACTGCAGAGACAGATAAAACAATACACTTACATTGACAACGAAGACTGGCTTTTTATATTCTTTTACACTAACAATATGATCAAGACATCAAATCTACTGTAAGCAGGTTTTAATCTTGGTCCTAAAGGAAGACTTAACTGCTGTAAGGTTCAAATTCTGAGTGTGAATTTAGATTATGAGTGTGTACCTAAAGGAACGTCCTTGGCTGCGGTACTGGCTGGAGCGGTTGAGATGAAAGACGGAAGAGGACACAAACCCACAATGCCAGCCTGTGCTCCAAGTGCACACTGGGAAGGTGTTGGACAAAAGCCACAGAGCCTCACAACAGCCAAACTAGAGCGATGACATTAAGTATAGAGATTAGATCTTGAGTCCAAATAAGACCACTCATCATAATTACAGCAGCTGTTTCTTATTTCTGTACCACCAACCAGAACTATTTCCAACCACACAGAGATCTTCTATTATGATTTTTTTTTAATCTGTGGGCTCTTGCAATTTGGAAACAGTCCACCATAAGCAATATTTTATAAGAATTTTACTTAAAAGGTTAAGGCACTCACGGTCGTGGCTCTGGAAGTGGAAGAGGTGAGGGCGTGGGAGACGGCAGCGATGACCCGTGATAGGTTGTTCTCCACTGTTACATCCGGTGCGCTCTGACCCAGATTGTAGCCACGGTATGTTCTGCAGTGATCACATTAAGAATTAGATTAAAGCCAAATACACAACCATTCAAAACTCTGGGGTCAATAAGTCAGTTGTTTTTTTTTTTGTTTTTTTAAGTCTACTATGCTCACCAAGACTGCATTTTTTTTTATCATAAATACAGTAATTTTGTGGAAAACAAATGTGTAAAAACAGTTATATTGAAAGAAGTGTTCTGTATCATAATACAGTATTTTAAATGGGGATGTAACGATTATCGGCGAGCCGGTCGAAAATCGATTTGAATATGAGACGATTCAAATCGGTTGAGATGCCAAACAAATCGCGATACAATACTGCCCTACAAAGGCAAAAGACCTTAACTCGCTAGAGTGTGAAACTGAGAAAAACGACTTTAAAGTTTTTTTTACTTGTCCAGCCAAATTAATTATAGGTAGGATACTGGACATTTAACAATTAGATGTTTTAGTAATGAAAATGATCTACATTGAAAAATTGTGAGCTCAGACTTGATTTTTACCCCATTTTGAAGTTAATGTACTCTGCCTTTGCATTGTCTGCAAAACATGAGAAGTCACACCAAGGCAAAAGGCATGTAACTTCCACATTATCAATATTTGGTTGCTGATCACCATTTACAAAATCGTTATAGTGACACCTGTATAAAATCTAGTGATCTATAGGCTATTGCATATAGTAATGTGAGTGTATTAAGGTTTTTTATTTTGTATTTTTTGATCGTAACAAGCAGACTAAAAGTTAAACATGAGTGGATACCGTGGACACCAATTTATTTGCTATGCTCAATAACGTAAAAGAATGCTAGAAATAGCATAATTGCTTTTATATTGATTTGTATGAAATAGCCTAAAAGAACAACTTGTGGATTGATGTGAACGCCAACAAATGGGAATAATGCTCAGAATGCTTGTGGATTAAACATCTCCGATGACGTACATCGCCATGGATTGATTTTATCGGGTTACAAGAAAAGGTAGGATATGGATTTAGTTGTGAACTGTTAGTAGGCTACTGTATTTATGATTGACCAACCAAGCCACTCCATTCCACACCACGACCAACCAAAATAGAAATCACAGCCAATAAAATAATCTACAAAAAATAAAAAAATTAAAATCTTTAAAGGTTGTTCACGATTAGGTATTGCTGGCAATATGGAGCTGTTTGGTAGATCGCGATCTATCTAAATCGTTTGTCTACACCGTAATTAAAATGCGGCAGATTTTAATGGACAGTAAAACAAAGGCTGAACACTGTATAACTCCAAACCGGCACCGTAACTTCATTTTGACTCACGGCTAAACAAAGGCAGAATGCTGTAACTCAATTTGAGCGTTCCAAACAAAGTGAAAGAGCAGTAACTGGTCTTATAAGCTGTTCTGCCTTGGTTTCTCTGGGGCTTTTCAAAGTTACGGTTGAGACGACCCATTATTTTCTCTGAAAAACAATTAAATTGACTCAAGATACTTATACACTGATAAAGGATGTCTTGAATATCCCAAAAATATCAAAAACTAATTTTCGACAAAAATCGAAGTTACGGTCTTTTGCCTTTGCATGGCAGAATAGGAGTAGAAGCTTATTTGAATTTATCTCTGAGGGGAACTGAATGTCTTTAGAAAAGTTAACGTGGTATTTTCTTTTTTTATCTTGCCTCTGAACAATGCATATTACAGTAGTGTTCATAAGTGCTGCACTGCTTTGTTTACAGTGGTAACCCAGGAAACACTGTATCATTGTAGTTCATAAGCACCACCTGCTGTCAGAGAGTGACTCTGCATCTCATTCAGCTCGTCAGCTGTTTCTTTCAGATATGTTTTATGTAGTATAGTTACACAAAACTAAAGTCAGACCTTTTTATTTCTGCTTCAAATTTCTGAATTATACAGTCTAATTTAGATTAAAAACTACTCATGCTGCATGTATGCTGCATCTTTGTTTAGATCATGATTCAAATCCAGTGGTTGCCTCTAATTTTAAATGGAAAGAGCACCGACAAAGGCTTAGTTTGTTCATATTAAGAGATTTATTTTATTTGTCTAACTTTAAAAATTTCTATTTAGTTTTGTTATATTCCAAATTTAACAAAGAAACGTGCAGCAATAGCCTAATAAGACAACACCTTTTCATTTACTGTATGTCTTCAATCTCATTTTGTTAAAAGAAAATTGTGAGAAAATCGAATCGTGAAATCAAAATCGTCAATTCAATCGAATCAAATCGAATTGAAATTTGAGTGAATCATTACATCCCTAATTTATTCCTATGATGGCAAAGCTGAATTTTCAGCAATCTCCAGTCACCAGTGTCACGGGATCCTCCAGAAATCAAAAAACAGTTCTGATTATAATCTATGTTGATAACAGATGTGCTGCTTAATATTTTTGTAGAAACAGTGATACATGTTTTTTTTTTTTTTTCAGGATTCTTGATGAATAGAAAGTTCAAAAGAACAGCATTTATTTGAAATATAATTTTTGTAACATTATATTTACTTTTACATCAATTGATGTGCCCTAGCTGAAAAAAGTATTCATTTCTTTAATAAAATAAATTCAAATAACAGCAGCGATTTAAACATGTCATGCAAAGAAAGAAGAGCTGTAGTGTACCGTGTAATAGTGCTGACAGTGAACTGTGATGGAGGCTGGGTCTCGTGCATTAGCAGCTGCAGGTACACACTGCTCTGATCTCGAGCTATGGCCACAACAGGGTCTGTCTGAGCCTGGTCACAGTCAAAGAACAACCTGGGCACCAACCTGAGTAAAGAAAGATTGAGCAAACTCAGAGTGTGAGGTTTGTGAAGTGCAGTCAGGAGATGATCAGTCAGAGATGAAATGTCTGAATACCTGCTGATGGTGTTTGCTGCCACATGTCTCACACGTGGGTCCTCATCGCCCAGTAGATAAAGCACAACATCATTTAGAACCCTGTCCTGGAGCCTCAACAACTGAAACCATTTTAATAAAATGAAAATATTAATTATAAAATATTAATTCTATTTTACAAACATATTTTTGTCAAATATATTATACTCATGTTATATAGCATAAATAAAACATTATTTAACATATACTGTACGTGCATATAAAAATGGCTAATTTAATTTTTAAATTTATACAATATATAGGTAAAGTGTGTAAGATGCTTTTTTATATTCCTCAAAAATGTATCCTTTTGTGTTTCATGAAAGACAGTCATATGAGAACAACAAAAAGGAGAATAAATGATGACAGAATTTATTTTATTATTCTTCTTTTAATCATTATTTAATACTAGATTAATACATCAAATGAATGACAAATGAATCCTTCATCTTAAACAGAGTAAATAGAGAAAGAGAGATGACTTACACCGGTATAGTGATGCTCTCCTTTGTGCAACTTCTCCGTTTTTCTCTCCAAGAAACTTACTAACCTGCCAAACACAGAAACAGCAGGCGATTTTAATAATTAGATGTTTGATTCTTTCCACAAAGTTCAGCAGTTACATATGAATATACTGTATGTATGAATATATGTGCCTTTTAAATTATTGTATCAAAATGTGCTTTACGAAATTAAAATACAAGTAAAGTTTGAGTCCACTTACCGGAAATCAATCTCAGCAAGCGTCTCCAAAAGCTCAGTGCGAACCAGCCAATAGGAGCAGTCCTTCAGGGTCAGCAGATCAATGAGCAGCTGCAGGCCAAGTTCACTTAGACTGCCACTGCACAACGCCATGATACAGTGCTGTAGATGTGTAAAAACACACAACATATTTTTTTAATCTTCTAAAACTAACAGACAGATAGCATTGTTCACATGTATATATATATATTCTCACCCTAACAGCAGCACAGGCCATTTTACATGTGACTGAAGATTCATCTTTTAGACTTCGCTGTAGCAGAGGCACAAAGTTTTCAAGTGTCACAGAGTTTCCTAAGAAAACAGAAAAACAGAGAATGTGAAAACAAGCCTTAGAGTGTGTGATTCCTTTGATCAAGCTGTAGCTGTAGTTCTCACCTGTGACAGAGTGGATCTGGGACAGCCATGTCTCCGTGTTGTAGCGTGTCTTGAGCTGGATGGCTTGGATTAAAGCTCCACACAGGATGGCTGTGGCTCCTCTGATCTGAGGATCCCCATGTTCAATGTACTGCAGTATATCACTGATGTACTGTTGCTCTGTTCACACAAACACAACAGTTTCAGTTATCTAGTTTAGCATCAATTCAGTTTTGGGGTACAGACAGTCATGCTTTAGTCTTTTGTTGTGAGTGAATGTCTGGAGTGTTCACTCCCTCACTGCATGCTCTTGTCTGGTGTGTTTTTGTCGAGCAAGTGGATTAAGTTTTCATTGGCCAGGTGTTCTTGTGTTGTCATGTTTAATATAGCACACAGCTTGCGTGATTTCCACTGGTCGTGTGTTTCCATGTTATCTTGTTTTCTGTGAGCACATAGGCCATGTGTTCTCAGGGTGTCATGTTTAGTGTGATTACGTATCTTTTTATGGTTCATTTGCCCCACCTGCTCTCCTCTGAAACTTTCCTTATTTCTTCCCCTATTTATTTTCCCTGTGCTCTCTGTTCTGTGCCAGACGGACATCTAATGTTTCTATGGTCCTGTTGGTTCCCAGTGTGTTCTGCCCTGCCGCATCCTGTCTTATTTTGCAGTGGCTGAGTATTTTACTCTACGGGGTAGTTTTTGATTATTTTTGTTTTATTTTTGAATTATGATAAAACCCGTTGAGCTCTGCTCCAGAGTCCTTGACTCTTCCCTACCAAAAAATGGGACACCTATGTACAAAAAAACTAAACAGAAAACAGAAACTAAATAAAAACTCATTTAAAGACAAAAGACATCAAAAATAAATAAATAAATAAATAAATAAAAATAATAATAATATTATATATATATATATATATATATATATATAGATATATATATATATATATATATATATATATATATATATATATATATATATATATAAAATATTTATACACAATTTTTTTTAAACAAATTTAAAAAACAAACAAAAACAAACAAACCCACTCAAACAAGACGAAACAAACAAGAGCGAGTGATTCAATTGACCCATGAATGAACAGAATTCTTGGATAGGGGGCAGTGTTTTTCTCACCATCTGGCTCTTGTACTTCTAGTGGGTGCAAGTAGAGTTTGTTGAAGAAGGATTCAGGTAGAAGAGTAGCTGCTGCCCCCACACAGCTAACGGCTAATGCCTTAACGCTCACACGGACCTCATTATCAGGAACCAACCCTACAACACACAGACAAACACACACACAAACACATATTATTTTAAGAAAGACACTTTAATGTTCAAGTAGCAAACACCAACATCCAAAAGCACTTGTATGCTTTTTGTGAGAATACACAGTCAAACAACTCATGAGCATTTATATCTTGTTTCTCACCATTTCTTTGGCCGGTGAGCAGGAAGGAGGCAGCCAACAGCCGGACACAGTGCACCAGAGGCTCTTCCTTTGGGTCAGTATAGTGACCAATATCTCCTTTAATCCTAGATGGCTAAAACACACAGAACACAGATGGTGCAGTTTAACTACTAGATCTCTGTAAAGAATCTGTGAGAACTTGAAGATGCACAACATTATTCAACATTATTATTGTGTGTGTTCACCTTGTTGTCGAGTTCTGCAGCTTCCAGAACCTCTTCCTTTGGTATGAATCGATCCACACTGCTATCAGATGATTGCCTGTTGTGACCTTTTCCCTCCAGAAGATGGGGCTTACTTAAAGCTGACAACAAGAGAAAACTGTGAGCTAAAAAGGATGACTAATAAACAGGGTGTATTGTTGAGAAAGTGTACTAAATGAGTATGTACCCAGTGCTGACTGAGAGAAAAGCTCTGGAGGTTTATCAGGCGGTGGAGCTGCGCCCTCCTCTTCCTCATCCTGCAGTGTGCCGATCTGCATCCCTGAATACTGACTATCACTGCCATCCAGCACCTACACATCACACACACACATAAATATATATATATACTTATATACACGTACACATATCACTATCAATATATACACACATAACAGAATGGGCCAAACTCACAAACAAGCATAAACATTCACATTAACTCATTCATGCAAATGCACACAAAGAACAGAAACAGTCAGACATGCAGAATCACTTTAGGAACTCATACAAATATTGCTTGATCACAGCTTTCTTTTGCATAATAATATGCATGTCAAGACAATTTTGGGCCTCACACAAAAAAAAAAAAAAAAAAAAAAAAAAAAAAGGTTTAGGGTGTTAATCTACTGCCAGCTGCACCACCAGAAAATAGTGAGGATTTAATGGCTGACTCATTAGATATTAACTTATGAATGTTAGTCATAAGAATGTGGCCAGAGATCATTGCTTTTATCAAAACCAGGAAATGGCTCAAATTCAATCCAATGTTATTTTAGTATTATTTATATACTATTATAGTATTTATTAAAAATTTGAATCAGCTTTAATTTTTATATTGTCAGTTATCATTTAAATTCTAGTTTTAGTCATTTTGTTACATGCTTGTCATTTTTATTTATCTTGTTTTCTTTAAAATATTTCTAAATAGCTTTCATTTGTTTCTATTTCCATTTAAGTAATTGTAATGTTTAAACTTAAGTTGGTTGTCAAATCAACATTCCAAGTTTTCATTTTTAAACTTAAGTCTTAAAATCTTTATTTCATTTACCAAAAATGATTTTTAACAGTTTTAGTGTAAGTTAACAATGACTGATTCATATTCAAATGAAGCTCTTAAAACTGATCTGAGATCAGCATCAGTGTTGTTAGGACTAGGTTCTTAATCACTGGTCCAGAATCAGGGAAATATAAGGTGTTCAAACACCTCAGGAAAGAGGATGTGCATGTGGGGATGGAGCAAATCGGGAGGGGGGGTGGGGTTCTATCCGGGCAGGGAAGAGCAACGATAGCCTCACCCCCTGTCCTCTGCTGACCTGGTCACTACTGCTAGAGGAAGAGATGGCAGAAAAGGTAGAGGAAGAATTCGAGGTAGAGAAGGAAGAAGAGGATGGCCTGTAGATAGATGACTCGCTGTCAGAGTGTGGGTCCGGCCCTTCTGTGGGAGTTGGGGAAGGTGGTGAATAGTTCCAATATCGTCTGCTGGTGACACTTACAAGCTCGGCGCAGTCTGAAGGCGTCACGGCGGAGTCCGGCCCCTCCGTAGTCGTCTGGGAACTATCACTAGGGGGCGACGACAACACTGCTCCCATCGACATCTGGTTGCCTTCGCTTACTAAGTCACCAGATGTGCTGACGACCCCGGCGCCCCCGCTTGAGCTGCGACTTAGCATGTCCTCCTCGTCTTCCTCATCTGGAGTATCAGGCCCTACACCCTGCTCTGATGCACTCAGGTCCACTGAGTCTCCCGGCTGCAAGGCATGCTGGGAGGAGCGTGGCTGCTCTGTGATGATGTCAGATGTGCCAAGAGACGAAACGCCTGATGAGGAGGGAGCTTCACTGGAGCTGTCGCCGCCAACCGAGGCTAATCAATGTGAGAGAAACAAAGCATTAATCCTTCCATATATTTCATGCAATGCATTTGTTTGCACTCAAGGGGTGTGTACAAATTAATATGAAATTTTCATGGACATGATGGTGGTAGCCATGTGGTTTCTTTGTGGTGTGTAAGTGCTAGCATGTTGCTATGTGGTTGCTAGGGTGCCCAGGCAAAACAACAAATCCTCAAATCTACACTAGCGTCCAATTTTGGGGTCGGAAAGACTTTTTTATTGTTTTTGAAAGTAGTCTCTTATGCTCACCAAGTCTGTATTTATTTTGCAGATTAGTTTATGAGATTTGTAAGGCTGAAAACGTGACAGTACTCCCCTCCTCAACTTACCAGAGAATGATCCTGTGGTGACCTCTGCCCTCTCAGGGTCATCTTCCAAACCCTCCTCTTCACCTGACAACAGCTTACCTAAAACAAGCACAACATACAAAGCATATCATTACAATGCACCAAACATGTTTCTATTCCAAACACCATTCTAACTTTCTTTGACAGTCTAAAACTCCAACCGCACATTCAATATCAAAACTGTTCTACTGACGTACCACAGACGGCCCTCGAAGCACACACAGAAACATGTCAGTAGGTTAGATGCAAAAGAAGAGCAGACAAGTCACCTTTCTGCTTCCTGAGGAGGAGAGGACTGCATGTTGACCCACCAGCTGTATGCAGGAAACAGGAAGTGAAGAGAGCAGAAAAGCCCAGAAATTCATTTTGAGGGTTAGAGGAAGGAAGAAGTAGAGGAGGAAGATCTCATGCATGGTGAAATAGTTTGCAGTGAACTTACAGATCTTACAGATTTGTCATCAAACCGAATAGACAACATAAAGAAGCAGTTTGGGAAATATTAAGAGCTGAATTTTAAGAGAGTATGTTAGTAGTGAGCAACAAAATTTGAATTAAACTGGAAAAATAAAACTTTTACAATTTAACAACTTCACATAAAAAAAATCCAATAATGAGATTACTTTTATGAATAGAGGTCATCAGAAATAGTTATGCCAAAGAAATTGGTAATCAGTGAAAATCAACGCCGATAATTTAATTTCTCCATGTTCCTCTGTGCTCATCTTGCTAAATATATTTTATGAACTAGTTGAACACACGAGCAAAGTACAATACATACATCTAAAACGTAAGTGCAGCATAAGGTTCATGTGAGCGAACATGGACTTTGAGTTGATTTTATTTTCTGCTTTTTTCTCTCCCCCTTCTTGTACATTATTTTTATACATTTCATATAACAACAAAATAAAAATAATACATTTGTCAGTAGTGATTTAACAGCTAATGTATATACATTTATTTTAATAATTAAAAAATATTACCATAGTTATGACATTATTGCGTATTTTATAATAAAATCCAAAAAAAATTAACTGCAAACTTTTCATTCGTATTACTGATTTTAAAAGCAATCTGCAAATGACTTGGTTATTGTTCAGCCACATTTACCTATGTTAGTTATTGGTATCAGTAAAGTCCACTATCAGTCGATCTCTACTTATATACACAACACAAACCTGATTTTTCCTCACAAGGTGTTTCTCCACTGACAGTGTAGCAGAGATGACCAAACTATTATAGCACTGACCATATGCAACAGACTGTATAATAACAATATTCACCAATAAGCTCGAGGATGCTGCCACTTCGTGCGCGGCACACTGTCTCTTCTCTAAAGACACTGGTGTGTGATATTTTGCCACGTGTGATGAGTGCGTTCAAGAGCTCAGGGGGAGGAGTGCGAAACACCTGCTGAAGAAGCTCCAAAGATGCTGTCACCACATTATGATCCCAGTGCTGCGTGTAGTGCAGGGTCACTTCATACACCTGAGAACCAAAGATTAGTACACACAGATCAACATAACACAAATCACAAGGATATAATGGACTTTATCAGCTCTTGTACCTGAATGAGCTGCTCAGGTGTAGGGGTGATATCTGCCTCTTTACGAACAAGACCAAAGCTGCCCTTCAGGCTGGTGTTAGGAGCCTGCTGCTGAAGAAGAGGCATCAGGTAGCGCAACGTCAGTAATACACCCAGAATCAGGTGACTGGAATGTTCCTCATCCACTGGCACTACCAAACCTGAGAGAGAGAAAACAGGAAGATGAATTACGACATCTGAAACATACCATTTTGACAGAATCTGAGTTTTAGAGTGGAAGCGTCCTACTGAGCAGCACGTTGAGGAGCCAGGTGTAGAAGTAGTGTGTTCTGCGTGAGTGCTGACACACGCTGACAGCCGAGCTGGCCGCTGTTCGGCGAATAGTGGGAGAACTGGACTTCAGATTGGCAACAAAAGCCTTCAACAGCATCTAAATACACATTCAAAGAGTGGAATCATAAGTGCCCCATTCAAAGTGAATATCATGAGAATAACTTATAGAATATGAATAAGAGAAATTTAAACCGGAAGTGAGATTATGAAATCATATTACTTAACTTGCTTTATTATAATTTTTGTTAATAGTTAATAGTTTTTTATGCATTTTGTAAGAAAATTATTAGAGACGTCTAGGAACATGAGAGCTGGGCTTATGCACACCCTTTGAACTTTGAATTTGTGATTTTCCTTGCAAATTTGTGATCACTCTTCTGTAACAGGCTGTGTAAATACAGATATAATCATCTGAAGAGGTACGCTAGCCTTCAAAGGCTTGAGGTCAGTCCAATTCTTTTCTTTTTTTATAAATAAATGAAGTGACCATAAAGACATTTATAATCTTTCTGTTTTAAATAAATATTGTTCTTTTGCACTTCCTTTAAAAAGTATTATGGTGTCCACAAAAATATTAAGCAGCAAAACTGTTTTCAACATATCAGAATATGAAGACTGCAGTAATGGTTGCTGGAAATTCAGATTTGCTATCATGGGAATAAATTACATTTTAAAAATACATTAAAATAGAAAACACTTATTTTAAATTGTAACAATATTTCACAATGTTACAGTTTTTATGAAAAAGAAATTATGATCTGTATTCATGATCAAATAAATGAAGCATTGGTGAGCATTAGAGACTTCTTTCAAAAACACAAAGAATTTTACCGACCTCTATGGTTGTGTATTCTGTATAATCTTTTAAGCGTTAACAGATGAAGCACTCCTGGAGCTAAACAAATTGATTTGCCTTTGTCTCCCAAAAATCTTCACTTGCTGATATTTGTTTATTTTTAACGTGGATTGAGCAGGATTTAAACATAAGAAAACAGCACTAAACTGACAGTTCTAGTGTCTTTAGATGTAAATGTGTTCTTGGCAAGTGAACAGGCTCTTTCTGTCTCCTACTGATGTGAGGGAGAAGAGTCTCATGGATAATTAAATCCAGTCTGAGTCACATTCCATTTTGAGAAGATGATGTCACCGCTGCGCATTCACAGCTTCAGACAGCGAGAGAAGATAACGGTGTGGGAAATCCCACACTGAGGTGCCAAACCACAGAATTCAGGCCAGGGGCCAGGGTTGATGTTGTGGTGGTGTGGCTTGAGTCATGTGATTTCCACCTGAACATCAGGTGATGCGGATCTTTAAAGCGACGTGTTCTTTGAAAACCTTTAACTGTGACAAACTTTCAGCTAAACCAAAAACCTAGTTTACAGTGGTTTCCTTTGGTTTTTTTTGTTTTTGTTTTAAATCTCTTTCTTTATAGTACTGAACTCATACCTTGATCTCTCCATCATTGGCGAAGTGACCCAGGGCAGCCATGATTTTAGGAATTGAAGAAGAAAGAGTTTCCTGCACCGTCTCCTCCTGACGTTTTGTGATCCGTGTCAGACACGGCAGTAGATTCACAAGGTACGGCCTGAGAAAAAAGAGAGGAGGATTCATGTGTGTTCACTGATTATTACAATTAGAAGCACGAATTTCATTTTGTAACCATTAACCCAATATCAGTTTCACTTATTCCTGAGCAGACCAATAGAAGTAATTGACTTTAAGCTAATAAGCATACCTGCATTTCTGTGGACGCACTAGGTGAGCAAGCTCAGCAAACCTCCACAAGGCGGCCCGCAGACTCCGAGAGGCAGCGTTCTGTGAACATAGAAAGAGTAGTGCTTTATTAGTGATCTGTACATGTCCCTAGAAAAAAACAAGACCCCTGTACCTACGAATACTATATGGAATGCCATTTCAAAAACACTCTACCCCAGAAAAAACAATAAAGCATTGTTTGCACCAAGAACAAAACAATACAATGAATCACAGACTGTCTATTCGCACCCAAAGCAAAACAAAACTGTAACTCTACATCAAATCTAAAAAAGGGGGGGGAAGTAAGGATCATTTTTTATTTCTTGTGAAAAGAGAATGCAATCTGATTCACCTTTTTAATCTCTTTGTACAGTTCAAGCTGCAGCCTAGGCAAGTTGGAATCCATCAATGCCTGCAAAGTAAAACAAAAATAAATTCTATTACAATATATTAGCACAGTAATCATCATACAGTCCAAAATAATAATAATTATAAATATATATATATATATATATATATATATATATATATATATATATATATATATATATATATATATATATATATATATATATATATATATATATATATCAGATATATATAAACTATTCATGACTTACTTTGATGATTTTGTTGAGGCACTCATCTGCCACCATCCTGACGTCAGACTCCTTGTCATCGCTGCACAACAAGAACATTTCCATAGCGATTCCGAGAAGCTTCTGGAACTCTGGAGATGTCCTGATAAAGTCACAGTGAAATACAGCGTTCTCAGTGGAATGACATTACATACACAGTTATGATAATAATAAAAAAAAATATATATATATATATATAGGCTAAAACTTTCAAATTAGCAGCAGCCCAGATAAAATATGTGCATTATGTATATTATGTCCCAACAAAGGCTATTTGACTTTGCCACTCATTCAGTTTATAATAGCAAAGAAGGAGTGAGTGTGTTCTGTTCCTTCTTGTATCTGGCTGTTACTATCACCCAGATTACCCTCAAACACTGACAGCTTCAAGAGAATGTTGTTGTGAAGCTGTTGTGCAGTCTAGCAATTATCCTGATAGCCAAAAAAGGAAATGCTAAATGAAAAACAAGGATGTGACTACGCAGTTAAGCAAAGAATGATCCCCCTTGAGCGAGACACAGTAAAACGAATAATGAACTTCATACAGCTGTGTACATGATGGGGACAGTTAATGATGTTCTAGTTTCAGCTCTCGTTTGGCATCAGGATGAGTGTAGCAAGGCCAGTAAAGCCAAAACAGTAGGAAATGGGCTGTTGTCACTTTAAGACCATTTATAAGAAAATTCTACCATTAAAATTCCCAATGTCAAAGTCTGTTCCTGTCTGTGCACCCAAAATCAGCCAGGATTTCACTACATCTGTACTGTCCCTAAACTTCTGAACAGCAGTGTATATCCTGACCCACAGGTGAAGAACAGCACATTACTAATGTGATTCAAAAAGATCTAATCAAAAACGTCTATGCGTGCAAGTTTACAATGATCTTTTATTTTTTTTCCATTGTTTTTCCAAACAGATTTATTTTGTAGTCAAGCTGAAAGAAATGGACTTTGGGAACTTCAAAAGCTGGCACTCATATTAAAACTTGTTAGTAATAATTCAGGATTTTTCATCTTGAATACCTTCACTGAATTTGCATTGTAAGGGTGAAAAAACCAGCCTAGCCTCAGCATCAACAGGCTTTTGCCATTGACTCATAAGACGTGACCAAATCTGATTATCCTTAATCTGATGTGTCTGTGCATTGACTACTGCGTACCTCAGCGACTGTGCCACGATGTTTTCACATATCGTCAGGCAATGGGTCACTCTGTCCTTTTTGGTTGTAGCAAGGTCTTTTTTTCTGTAAGAAAACACAAATTTACTGTGGATGTCAAGAAAACAAACATAAACAGAATTTTAACATTTGATTTGATGAAACACATGAATAACATAATCAGCAGATATTTTCTTCATAAACATACACAAGAGCTGGTAATATGCAACACAACATGAACAGAAGCAGCATGGATCTGTATTAAAGTGAGTATATTATGTTGAGCCACAGTGGTCAGCCAGACACTGATTTATTTCCTGATACTGATTACCTAAATCCATTAGGTGAATGTAATCTTGCTAACAATGCAGCAATAAAGCTGATCTTCTGGACCACAGCACATATAACATAACTGTTCACTGCTGGTGATCTACAACAAATCTGAATTTATTTAAACACAACCAAATGACCTCAGCAGATGAGTGTTCAACCTTGAAAAACTAAATATGTAATAGTTCATCTATTACAGTGGTTGATGTCTGATCACTTGGTGGACAGGTGCCTTAACATCCAAAATACTACCAAACAGTTTATCATGGGATGTTTACTCTGAATAATGTAAATCTGTCTCTTTGACAGAACATTATTTAATTTTCACTAATTTACATATGCTCAGTGCAAAGTCAACTACTCAAATTCTTCTTGTGTCTTAAATAAGGAAATCACTTCATTTATTTACACATAATTCCCACCCAATGTCTTTGTAAGGTATTCATTTACAGTTACTTATTTACAGTGTATTTATTTTATACGATTTGAAAAAGGCATCAAATAGAGATAAAAGCTCTTCCAATTAAAGTTAAATTAAAAAAAAAAAAAATTCCACATTGAAATGAATAAGTGATGATCAGTAAAATGTTTATCAGAATTATATCACATTATCACTCAGCACATCAAAACTGGCTGTACCCAGACCCAACACTTCACAAGAATGAAAATATATTCAACTCACAAGAAAGGTACACCAGAAAACTAAAACGGCTGTGAAAGACCAAACTTGGTGAATTTGCGAGATTTTTAGTGTGACCGTGAGTTCAATACACGGAGCTGAAAACTGTCTTGAGCCAATTTGTCAATGTGTATTATAAATATCTGACACAATTTTCTTTTTCGTTTTTTCTTTTTTTGTATCTGATGGTATGAGTCACGTTGAGTAACAGGAAAGGAAAAAAAAAACGTTTTGTGAAGGGATGTAAAAAAAAATAAAAAAATCAGGAGATGAACAGATTCATAGAAATCACTGCATTTACACATTAACATTTCCCAGTATGATTTTTGGTTCATTAATCAAGAATTACGGAGCTATTTCTGGCTCTCTCTATATTCAACAGCTTTTCCTAGGTTTTCTAGAGGAGCGCGCGCTGTTTTATCTCGCCGCTGACGCAGAATCAAACGACACTTCTAACGCGCTGAGCGTCATGTGATTTTAAACCCAAGACAACAACAATAACCAGCTTTATACGAGAAAACACACAGCCCTCCCGAATGTCATGATAACAGTACTACAGCGACTGTGTCAGGTGATGATGATGATGATGATGATGATGATGATGAGGCTGCATCAGTTCAGCACTCACTGTTTCTGGACGAGCTCCTCGGCCGACAGCGGGCCTTGCTGCTGCTGGAAAGATTTGAGCGACTCAAACGCCTTCATCAGCTTCTCCATGGTGGCCATTCTCTCAGAAGCACTGCTCTAGATGGAGTCTGGCTGGAGAGCTGGTAATATTTACAAACTCGACACTACAGCCAGTGGTGTCGAGCGCCGTGCAGACTGCTGAAGGGAAACTCAATGTGTGTCGTCGAGATCGGACACCACTTGCAAGTGGCCAGAACCCCCTTAAATCCGATCTAATTTCCACACACCATCAGATTATGACCGGTATTCCAACAAAATACTCAGAAGGTAGCTGAAAACATAACCAGCTCTGAAAGCCATCTTAAAGCAGGGTAAGGGGAGCAACGGTTCTGCTTTATTTCCGGGTTAATAAAACTCCTGTCAAAATTAAAGTCCTCTTTGTCATAATAAAATGTGCTACTTTGTCTATATCTGTAGGGAGTTTGAGTGGCATGGATTTTGATTCCAATACAAGACTAACGCCAGATCAATTACTAGACTGCTTAATGCAAAATGTATGTTTCTGGAAAATAAACAAACTGTATACAACTTGTTGTGCTTAATGGCTTTATTTTTTCATGAAAAAGTTTCGAAAGCAAAAACAAAGATATGTTTTAATTATTGTTTGAATCATGCGGAGCATAAAGGCTGATGAAGAACAAATATTTGCAATTATCTGCCATCTCTGAAAGCTGTTTTCAGTCCATAAGAAGAGCTACAACGCAGACTTATGAGTCTGAATTAGGCTTCAAAATTCAACAATCACATATAATATAGAGGTCATTTCAGATGTGTAATTTAGCACTTTATTCATGAATAAAAAAGCAAATCACACAAAAATCACTTTCAAAAATGTTCAAATATTTTTAAATAGATGATGTGAAATTATGTCAGATTAAGAAGATGCATAGTAATTTATCATATAATAGTATAAAATACCTCTCTTGACTTGCAGATACATTACATTTCTCTACTGATTCTTTAATTATTCCTCAGTCGCAAATAGTGGGAAATGGCATCAGAATAATCCTACTCTATAATGTTTCCATGGCTTAAAAACTAAGCATTTAATATTCATATTCACAAACGTAATGTTTTTTTTCTTCACATGAAAAGTCGTTCCAGTTTTCTTGGCTTGGTCGGCCACTTAGAATCTCTACACAATCTTCAATTCCATTTACATTGTTAGGTTCTCCTGTTGCCCAGTACCTGAACATAACAGTTTTAATTAGAAGAAATCTCTATGAACATTGTAAACATTAGGTTTCCACATATTTGCTTCAAAAAAAAATAAAAATAAAAACAAATATAAGTAAGATCTCACTCTTTGATTACTTCAGTGTTGTCCACCCATTTCCACACTCCCTCAGTAACAGAGAGGCCAATCCATACATGCATTTGGAAATTAGACATTAATTTCTGTTGCAGCCCATATGTAAAGAAATGGTTAGCACCCAGGTGGCCAAAAATATTTGAAACCAATACCGTATGTTTACAGACACAGTTATCTGAGATACCATCAGGTTCCATCAACTCTGGATTAGTGAAACAAAGGTTTGTCTCTTCTTGCACTCTCACTCACCTGTTCCTCTGGACTATTAATGATCACAAGATAAGCTCCATTCTCAGCACAGCTGTGTCTGCTCTCATTCCACATCAACATCGTAGCAGAAACACAATAAAGATGAGAGGAAAAGTTGCTCCTTCCTGTCAAGCACCCTTAAAAGAACTTATCTTTGTTAAATTATGGTGTCACAAAGCATTATTATGCATATACAAATACATAATGGTGAGGTGAGACAAATACAATATTTAAATGTAATTTAATTGGATTAAAGTTAAATGACTAAGTAAACATCTTAAATGAATACCTACCAATTAGTAGCAGCTTTTCTAAATTCTGTACTTTTTTCATTTGGGTTTGTTCACTAGCCTGCAGCTGATCTCTCTCTATTGTCAGATTGTAGTAACGTCTGTTCAGATAGTCCTGATCATCAATACACCGGTCATAGTCAGTCTTTAACTGGACAGTGTCTGTTCTGTACTTGAATGCTAGAGCTATGAGACCAGCCAGCAGAATACCGAACAGCAACGCCAAGCACACAATCACCACTCTGTAGAACTTTGATGAGCCTAAAGGAAAAAGAAAGCATAGTCTACATTTATAAATCCATTGTCATTAAATTTACCATATTTTATAGCTTACCTGATTCCTGAGGCTCAGTCTGGTTGATTTGAGACTTTGGAATCGTGGCATTGAATTCTTGATTGTATGTAGCCACAGATGTGCTGCTACAGTCCACTGTGTTTTCTCTGTTCATTTCTGTATCTTTCCTACTGAAACTAATTTCAGTTTAAATCCCACATGTGTGAAAAGCATGCAGTTGCAAATTTCATTGCTATTTGGTAAAGCATCTAATTAGCTGTATATAACATAAACATTTAAAATAGCAGAAATTCGTATAAGCAGAAATGATCAGTGATAATGGCTTAAAATTACTTAAAATTATCTGTCTACACTCTTGGTTGCTCTGTCTTAATTTCACATATATAATAAACGGCACCAATATAATAACTTAATGAAGCCTGATGCACAAATCAGATATACTCACTGTGATCCTCAGGGTGGTGTTGCAATGCTATATGCTGAACACAAAAATTTTCTTTATAAGACACCTAATTCTGCTATATATTCTGTTTACTTCCTCCTCGTGGGAATAAATTTGTAACTGTGGTAACTGGGTTCTGTTTTCTTTCAAACTGAACTACAACACCATTATAAAATGTTTTATTGACTGTATCCATTAATACACAGATACCAAATTAGAAACTGTTGCTGAGTAATATAAACGGAAAGCTGTTTAAACATTTATCCCTTTAAACATACACTTTTTAGTAGTGCCTATTTTAGTTACAAGTGTCACAACAGTGACTACTTATTAACTGTGGTAGACCAGCAATAAGTAATCAATGAAAAATATACATTTGGATACATTTGGATAGTCTCTAATTACCTCTTTGCCAGTAAAGTGGATGTATTTGAAATATTGATGCTCTTGATGGACATGATTAAGCTTGTTTTTGTTGTTATTAGAAAACATAAATCATGACCTTCACAATTGTCCCGTTCGAAAAATTTCTGATTATTTATCATTGTTTTCAATATATACATGTTACAGTAATGATCAGAAGTAAATCCATTGTTTGTGTGAAAGATACTTTTGTGCCAATTACTGTTATATTGACAACATTACAGCAGCACCCCCCCCAAAAAAAAAAAAAAAATCCTATGCTTTTTATTTATCAATTCATTAAGGATACATTTGTTTTTGTTCTTAATTTGCAATTGCAAACTGATCAGTATACATTTGGATAGTCTCTAAACAGATATTCATTGCAGACATTTGCATTCTCAAATACTGTTCTATCCCAATTTCATCTCTCTTTGCATTTTAGAAATCAAAAATGAAATAAACATTAAAGCTTCAATAAATACTTATCTTAGTTTTCTAATTGTCCTTTTATTTGTTCTCTAAGCTTTGAAAAGCACATCATTTGTATTATTTGGCCTTCACTATACATCCTGACTAGTGGAGAAATTAATACAGCAGTCAAACTAAATGACAGAATCAATGGAAATGCATTGCAAATGTATGTATGCTTACTAATTTTAGCTATGCGCATAAAATAAGCTACTAATTGAGCAAAATAACAAATCAAGATAGATGCTAAACTGTGAGAGATGATTTTGAAGGCCTTGCTTTTCTGCTGGTTCTCAGCTCCGCCTCTGTCAGTTTTGTTGTGTCTGTCTTTTCTTGTCATCTCTACATTGGTTCATTCACCTGGTCCTGGACGCTTCAGAGCATAAAGGACTGAATGCTGCCATGCAATCCTGTACTGGATGCCCTTATATCTCAGGAATGTTACTGGATAAATCACTGCCAGGTAATGGCCAAAGCACATGTAGATCTGGAGAAGACAGTCGAGACCAATGAAAAAGACCAAACGATCACCTTTCACATTGGGATAGTTGGTAATAAATGAGTCTATAATGCTATGCATGCAAAACCAGCTCCACTATATTGATATTCAATGGAAAGACCAAGTTGGGTTTGATACTCCCATGAAGAAACATCCAGAGGGTCCAGCAATGGACTGGCGTTCACACAATGGAGAACAGTATTAAGGTAACAAAAATGGCAGGGCTGCCAAAGTGTCTCTTGCGAATACAGACCCATATTACAGATTTGTCAAATACAGAGTGTGAATCATTGATTTGGAAGGATGAATTGCACATAGTTGTACAGAGCTGGGGGGAAAAATGAGTCTAAAGCCGTCAGAAAGCATGTTATATATAATAGCAAGACTGAAAGAGCTAAAATGAGAAATCATTGAAAAAATTAGAAAAAAACAATTACTCTTGGTGATCATAATACGCCTGTAAGGCATTTACTTAAACACCTTGCTATATATATTTTTAAATTATAAGCACTTTTTTTGTTATCAACTTTTTATGGAAAATGTACACATCAAGTTAGTTCCATGCAGCTGCCAAAGTCTTAAAGCACCACTCCATCACAAAAAAAATACTCCGATGCGCTGTTTGCTTTCAAACCAAAGTGTCAGCCGTGCTGCGCCGATGCGCTGTTTGCTTTCAAAACAAAATGTAAATACACATAAAAAAAAAAAGGTATCCTTGTGGCGCGGCTGATACAGAAGAACGTACACCATCTGCGTACAGCTCAGAATTGCCAAAATGGCGCTACGCTGATCTGGAGAAACACAGAGGAGAGAAATTGTTGAATAAAGTCATTTCGTGTTGCAGTCTATGGGACAATCTTAAGCCTCCCTACGGTTGAATCACTGATGGCAAATGGACTGATTGCTTGACGATGCTTTTCATACTTTCCATGGACCTTGACACTTATTTATTTGGCAGTCTATGGGACAATCTTAAGCCTCCCTGTTTTCATCCAAAATATCTTAAATTGTGTTCCGAAAACAAACTAAGCTTTTACGGGTTTGGAACGACATGGGGGTAAGTGAATAATGACAAAATTTTCATTTTGGGATGGAGTATCCCTTTAAAGAAATGAAAATATATGTAAATTATTATTAAAAGATGAAATGGAATTTTCTTTTTCTTTTTTATTACATTAAAAAATTCAATAATCACAAAAGGCCTGTTTGCTAGGTGATTTGCAAGCTATGCAAAAACAGAAGATTTCAAAAGTGCATCCATTAGGTTTATCCTAAGCCTCTATTTTAATGTAATTTTTTTGACAAAGATGAGTGACAATGGCAATATCCAGATAAATCCAGTAATAGTCAATGCAGTATGGTTGGATTACATGAACAGTCTTATGCAGGGAAACTCACAAACAGTTAACAGGTGAACAACAGATGCTGGAAGAGAAACAGGGAAGACAGAATTCCATAGAAGCATACAGGTGATTGCAGGAGTGGAAGGGCAGGTAATAGTAAAAGGGTAATTAATCTTTCAGGTAAGTGATAGTATGAGTCTGTATGCTGTAAAAGTCAAACTATAAATCTGTCCCAGGCTGACCATGGTCAGCTCCAGCTTCTTCACATGCCCCCTAGTGCTTCTGTTCTGTAGTTCAATTTGTTTAACCTAATACAGGTGCTTCTCAATAAATTAGAATGTCGTGGAAAAGTTCATTTATTTCAGTAATTCAACTCAAATTGTGAAACTCGTGTATTAAATAAATTCAATGCACACAGACTGAAGTAGTTTAAGTCTTTGGTTCTTTTAATTGTAATGATTTTGGCTCACATTTAACAAAAATCTCAACAAATTAGAATACGGTGACATGCCAATCAGCTAATCAACTCAAAACACCTGCAAAGGTTTCCTGAGCCTTCAAATGGTCTTTCAGTTTGGTCTGGACTGTTGCCCAGTGGTCCAAAATCCTCTTTTCAGATGAGAGCAAGTTTTGTATTTCATTTGGAAACCAAGGTCCTAGAGTCTGGAGGAAGGGTGGAGAAGCTCATAGCCCAAGTTGCAAGAAGTCCAGTTAAGTTTCCACAGTCTGTGATTATTTGGGGTGCAATGTCATCTGCTGGTGTTGGTCCAAAACCAAAGTCACTGCACCCGTTTACCAAGAAATTTTGGAGCACTTCATGCTTCCTTCTGCTGACCAGCTTTTATGAAGATGCTGATTTCATTTTCCAGCAGGATTTGGCACCTGCCAACACTGCCAAAAGCACCAAAAGTTGATTAAATGACCATGGTGTTGGTGTGCTTGACTGGCCAGCAAACTCACCAGACCTGAAACCCAGAGAGAATCTATGTGGTATTGTCAAGAGGAAAATGAGAAACAAGAGACCAAATGCAGATGAGCTGAAGGCCACTGTCAAAGAAACCTGGGCTTCCATACCACCTCAGCAGTGCCACAAACTGATCAACTCCATGCCACGCCAAATTGAGGCAGTAATTAAAGCAAAAGGAGCCCCTAACAAGTATTGAGTACATGTACAATAAATTAACATACTTTCCAGAAGGCCAACAGTTCACTTAAAATGTTTTTTTTTTATTGGTCTTATAAAGTATTCTAATTTGTTGAGATGATTGGTGAGTTTTTGTTGATATGTGAGCCAAAATCATCACAATTAAAAGAACCAAAGACTTAAACTACTTCATTCTGTGTGCACTGAATTTATTTAATACACAAGTTTCACAATTTGAGTTGAATTACTGAAATACATGAACTTTTCCACGACATTCTAATTTAATGAGAAGCACCTGTAAATGAAGTAAATGCTGTTGCATTTATTTTCATTTAGAAACCTTTAGTTGTTTGCAACACTCAGAAATGCAAGTCTCTCTCTCTCTCTCTCTCTCTCTCTCTCTCTCTCCCTCTCTATGTGACAAATGCTATAAAATTTCCTCTTAAAATGAAAAAGCAACAAAAAGAACCTCGATCAACATGTTTCATATGTTCATCGAAAACTATAAATGATCCTGTATACACTCATAGTGTGTTTGAGGACTGTTCCTATTGTTTTAGCTCATGTCATCAATGTGTGTTTATGAGTGTTAATATCTTCAAAAGTATATGAAATGGTCCAAACAAATTCTGGTGCAGTATTTGAATAGAAAATTGTGACCTTGTTAAATGTAATTGTAGACAGGCATGTTTTAATACAATCTTTCAGTAGCAATAGAGTTTTGCATGTTTTGAACATCTAAAAGCAACATGTCATAAGGTCACTATTAAATAAAATGCTATGATTTGCAAAGCAGCCTCACTGATTCATTGAGAGAGAGAAAAACCATATATACCATTTACATATCATATATACCATTTACATTTTCCATAGAAGGTTTAGTATGTGCTGTTGCAATTTAAGATAATATGATAGCAGAAGGATCCCAAATATGTTTGTTTTGTAGTTTACACAGAGATGATAATGGTACCATTTTCAAAAGTCTGCATTTTCAACCCCCCAAAACATTTTCATGTAAATGAACATCCAAAACACATAAAACGTTTTCAGTTTTTAATTAAAAACGGTGTGGTGTAAAAGCCCCTTAGCTTTGAAAAGCACATGATGTCTTTCGGATGGCCTTCACTATACATCCTGATTAGTGGTGAAATTAATACAGTAATCATAGTGATGGACAGAACAGGTGGGACAGCTTCACATAAAAATATGTCTTTGCTGATTATATCAGATATGCACATGAAATAACCTGGGGGAAATAACAAATCAGGATGGACTCTAAAAAATGAGAGATGACTCTGATGGCCTTCTTTTCCTGCTGGATCTCAACAGCTCTGCCTCTATCAGTTTTATTGTGTCTATCTTTCTCTGTCATTTCTACATTATTTCGATCACCTGGCCCTGGCCGCTAAAGGGCACAAAGGACAGAGACAGAGCAAAAAGAGGTTGTTATAACTGCAATACAGTGATTCAAGTAAATATCAAAGATGGCACTTTCCAAAACTGAACAGACTTATAATATTTGACATGAAAAAAAGTCATGACAAAAAACTGAGGCATGTTATATATTTTATTTTATAGATCATATCTTAAAGAGTAAAGAGCGGAGCAATTGAGTCACGCACAGACCACAACTGTCTGGAATTGCTCTGGTGGAGGACAGTGACTGGATCTAAACCTGCACACAGCTCATATCTGCACCTTCCTGAAACCACACATGAAAACCTGCAACAAAGTAGGCAGCGCATATGTGCAGAACAGAGCAGCTCTCATGCACTCTAGTTTAATGCAGTTCCATTCACACAGCAGAGCTTTGTCAAAAATATGGTTCTGGCCTCATTCAATCCTCTATATTGTAAGCTGCTGTGTGAACAAGACATTTTGAGACTCACACCTATAAGTAAATGCAGTTGTCAGTCCCAAAACTTACAATGTTAACGTAACCACAGATTGTGTCTGTCACTCCCCCAAATAACAGAATTTAAGATGCTGTGTGAATGCGGACAATGTGTGCTTGTTCAGAGAGTGCAATGTATGAAACTATGTTTACAAAGTCAGATTTTGACAACCACATTTACTTACAGCTGTGAGTCTCGAAATGTCCCGTTCACATTTATGCATTTAGCAGATGCTTTTATCCAAAGCGACTTACAGTGCATTTAGGGTATACTTTTTTTTTTTTTTTTAACCAGTATGTGTGTTCCCTGGGAATTGAACCCATGACCTTTTGCACTGCTAACGCAATGCTCTACCACTGAGCCACAGGAACCCTGTTCACTGTTCACACAGCAGCTACAGTAGCGTCTTGAATATTGTCTGTACAAATAAGAGTCAAACCCATATTCTTTTACCAGTAACCACCGCTGGGTGTGTGCACTTGGATGGGTTAAATGCAGAGCAAAAATTCTGAGTATTGGACACCATACTTGGCTACACGTCATGTTACTCTCTCACACTCACTTACTCACTCAAAACTGATTGGAGCTGTTCCAGTATTACTGTATATTATAAGTTGTAATATTTGCTGTAAGTTTTGAAAACCCACAACACACAAGTTTGTGAAGTGTAGAGCATATACGCATTATAACATGATAGGCAACTAGTTTGGTTATATAATATGCAGTTACCACTCCTGTAAATAAGTGTACCATGTGTAAAGACAACTGTATTAAGGACTCAAATAAAGAACTGACAACTGTATTCTGCTGTTGTGTGAACATGACCTGAAGCTCCTGGACATTCTCAGGACATCTTCAATTTGCCAACATTATCTGGATCAGCTGTGATTTAATTCTGCTCCATGACAACTTGACCAAGACAGGGTTTGTCCTGAGCCATACATGTCACACAAAAAATATCACAATCTTAAATAAATAAATAAACAAACTAACATTGGTCGAGAAGGATTGTCTATAAACTGCATGCATATAGAACTATGAAAATCAGACTACAAAAACACCTCATCCACCATGTTACATCTGTTCATCTGGATCTGTGCTTACTCATATTGTGTTTGCATAGTGCTGTACCTGTTGTTTTAGTTCATTTCATTTGTGTGTCCAGCATATTTATGATATGGCTGGTTCAAATAAATCTTATAATAATGTTTATATTTGAATAGAACATGGTCTGCTGTAATAAAAATGCTTGCACTCTAGTCTTGATTGTTTTTTTTTAGACAGACATGGGTCTCATTCAGTGTGCAAATTTATTTCTGCATAAAACCTTTTTATCACACCAAAGGTTTAAATTATAGTTACATTTAAATCAAATTTATGAAGAAAAAAAGAAAATAATGAAACCACCCATACACAGGAATTTACAGACTTCTAGTGGACTGAAAACATTATTAAACTTATTAAACTTATTTAAACTTATTAAACTTGATTAAACTTATCTACAATTTGCAACAACAAGGTTAAATTATTTTGTCAAAACACTGGATATTTTATACAAATTATCAAATACTTCTGGACCATGTTTAACTTAGTGGCTGCTTAGAGACAGGTGGAGGTGATTAGTTGTCATGGTGATTAACAAGGGCAGCTATGGAGACAAAAAAGGCAGCAAGGCAGACAGGGAAGCAGGAACTGAACAAGGAAGTGAGCACAGAAATATATGGAGAATAAACAAGAGTCCTTAACACAAGACAGGGGAACACAAAACTGGTATCATCACAAATATTGTGTCCTAGCTAATGTCACTTCTCTTGTAAGAAATCTAAAATCTAATCATCTCTGCAGCAACAATTTCTTTCACATTGTCTTATTTTCCTTTTATTTGTTCTTTGAAAAGCACATTATGTGCTTCAGTTGGCCTTCGCAATACATCCTGCCTAATGGTGAAAATAATACAGCAGTTATAGTGAAGGACAGAGTTAGTGGAACAACTTCACATAAATATACATACCTACTGATTTTAGCTATATCCATAAAGTAAACTGAAACCAGAGGGATGTAACAAATCAGAATAGATGCTAAAATATAAGAGATGATTCTGAAGGCTTTCCTTTTCTGCTGGTTCTCAACAGCTCTGCCTCTGTCCGTTTTATTGTGTCTGTCTTTCTCTGGCATCTCTACATTCTTGTGATCTCCTGGTCCTGAACGCTTCAGGGCGTGAAGGACAGAGGCACAGCAAAAGGAAGTTATTACCACTGCAATACAAAAAACTAAAAAGAATATGTGATCTTTAAAATAGTTTACCCCACCGGAAATGAACCTCAAGCTGTTGCACACTGCAATTAGCCAAGCTGCTGCTACCAGTGCAATCCTGTACTGGATGGCCTTATATCTCAGGAATATTACTGGATGAATCACTGCCAAATATTGTTCAATACACATGCAGATCTGAAGAAGAGGTCTAAAAGTCCAGCTAAAACCAATGAGAACATTAGCTAAACGGTAACCCTCCACAGAAGGAAATCTGATCATGATTATGTGTATAAGCAATTGAATGCAAAAAAACAGCCCCAGGATAGCGAGGTTTAGTGGAAACACCAAGCTGGATTTAAGGTTCCCATGGAGAAACACCCAGAGGGACCAGCAATGTATCGGTGTGCCCACAGTGAAGCACAGTATTGAAGTCAAAAAAGTGACAATAGGGCCAATATATCCCTCACACATGCAGAACCAATCCACTGATTCATCAAAAATGAAAGTTGTATTGTTGATGGATGAATTGCACATTCTGGGGAAAACAGAAATGGGTCAGTGTGTTGGCCCAATAACATTTTCATTACAGCTTATTCTAATGCCATCTAATGTTTTATACCACTGAAACCTTTAAAACCATTAGATTCATATTTTAAAAGCATTTTATTTAGTAGTATTGAATTCTGGATCCAATTTGCCCAATTAATTTAATCCTTAAATCGAAGTATGAATTAAATGATTGAAAGAAATGTCATACCTGGATTGATGTTACAGCATGCAAATATATATTGAAGAACTGTTCAATCCAAAAGCAACAAGCTACCAAAAGTGCCTCTGTTTAAAACTGGGTAAAAAATCAAGCTACAAATGCACCTCATCTGCCGCGTTTTATCTGTCAGTGGGCAATTCTAAATGTATGTGTGTCTACTACTATTTTGTTTCACATATGTGCCTCTGTTTTTAAGCTCATGTCATTAATCAATATATGGGGCGGGGGAGTATAATATTTGAATAGAATATCATAATGTGCTGTCATACATTTTAGACAGTGAGTTTACATACAGACACATAGATTCAGTTCTATATTTATTTATTTTATAGTTTGTTTTATAGTGTTATGATACAATTTGCAATGTGGAGAAAATAAAGAAATGTATAGGGATGAATGGGATGAAAAAAAGTCCAGCCTGAGTGATAAGTAACCGTATTCACAATTACACACACTCTCAGAGGTTTAAAACACCCCCCCACACACACACACACACACACATACACACACACACACACACACACAGACACACACACACACACACACACACACACACACACACACACACACACACACACACACACACACACACATTAAAAAACACGAGGAATATAGCCAATGGAGAATGTTCTGTTTTTACATGGTCTGACCTGTTAGTACCTGATGGTATCTCCAAGAAAAGTGTCTACTCATGTTATATTTGCATAGAATTTTCCATTATGTTTTAGCCTATGTCATCAGTATTTTCTTAATCATAATGTTGTTTTTCAACAGCTTATTTGTGGGATGGTACAAACAAATTTTGGTGCAAAATTTGAATAGAAAATCAGTATTTGTGTTTGTAAAAACACCTGTATTCTGATGTTGATGGTTATTATAGACATACTCTTTTTTGTTTGTTTGTTTGTTTGTTTGTTTGTTTGTTTGTTTGTTTTAAGTTTTTACATATTATAAATGATCTCTTCATGGCTAGACCATTTTACAAGAACACTGTTTTGATAATATGGCCGTTTCGTTTCAAATATTGACTTTTTGGTAATATTTGAATGGTTCCTTACATTAAAATGTTAATTAAAAAGCTCATGGGTTTATTTTAATACTGCTTGTGTTTCACTTGCTTGATTACATTGGATTCCACTTAAAAATCTGTTTAAATTACAATTTAAACTTTTGCATAATGAAAACTAGGATATTTTCAAAATACAGAAAACAAAGCTAAATTGTGACCCTGGACCACAAAACCAGTCCTAAGTCGCTGGGGTATATTTGGAGCTATAGCCAAAAAAACATTGTATGGGCCAAAATTATGGATTTTTCTTTTATGCCAAAAATCATTAGGACATTAAGTTCATGTTCCATGAAGATATTTTGTAAATTTCCTACTGTACATATATGAAAACTTACTTTTTGATTAGTAATATGCATTGTTAAGAACTTAATTTGGACGACTTTAAAGATGATTTTCTCAATATTTTGCTTTTTTTGCACCCTCAGATTCCAGATTTTTAAATAATTGTATCTCGGCCAAATATTGTCCTATCCTAACAAACCATAAATCAATGGAAAGTTTATTTATTCAGCGTTCAGATGGTGTGTAAATCTAAATTTGGAAAAATTGACACTTATGACTGGTTTTGTGGTCCAGGGTCACAATTTATTTCTCAAAGCAACTGATATATCCAAATAATCATAAATCACATAAGAAAAATGATAGCGCTGTATTACAGAGGCAACAGCGTTCTATGTAATAAATGTAATCTTAATTTGTATTTGCACAAGTCACATATAAATTATGAAATAAGCATTTCAAATGCAATATTCCTTTCATTTGAAGACATTTGAAAAACACAGTATTTGTTTCAGGTGGCCTTCACTGTACATTCTGACGAGAGGTGAAATTAACAGAGTAACTGGGGTGACTGACAGAATCAGTGGAACAGCTTCACATATACAAGAAGGTTCACTGATATTAATAATGCGTACAAAATAAGTTACTACTAGAGGCAAGTAACAAATCAGGATAGACACTAAAATATGAGAGATGATTCTGAAGGCCTTCCTTTTCTGCTGGTTCTCAACATCTCTGCCTCTGTCAGTTTTATTGTGTCTGTTATTCTCTGTCATCTCTATATTCTTGCGATCTCCTGGTCCTGGACGCTTCAAAGTGCGAAGGACAGAGGCACAGCAAAACGAGGTTGTTATCACTGCAATGCAAAAACCCACAAAGAATATATGATCTTGGAAGTAATATATCCCACTGGAAACAAGCCTCATGCTGTTCCCCAAAGCAGTTAGCCAAGCTGCTAATACCAGTGCAATCCTGTACTGGATGCCCTTATATCTCAGGAATGTTACTGGATGAATCACTGCCAAATATTGTTCAGTACACATGCAGATCTGGATGAGAGGTCTGAAAGTCCAGCAGAGACCAATAAGAAAGTGAAGCATGCTCTGGCCCAATTTAGAGGGATATCTGACAACAATGATGTCTACAATGCATTGAAAACAATAAAAAACCTCCAATATAGTGATGTTCAGTGGAAACACTAAGTTTGGTTTGATGTTCCCACGCAGATGGACCCCGAGGAACCAGCAATGGACCGGTGTTCCCACAATGAAGCAAAGTATTGAAGTGAAAAGGACAAAATAAGTTCCAAAATGTCCTTCACAAATGCAGTACCATTCAAAAATAGATGCATTCCAGATTATGAAGGATGAATTGCACATGGTTGAACAGAGCTGGGGAAATGAAAGATGGATTGTCATAATAATTTTCATATTTTATATATAAAATAATAGAAATATCTACAATTTTAAACAGAATAGATTATTTCCCTTACAATTTTCAAATATACACACAATAGGTTTTATATGGTTGTTGAATCACAAATGAATCACAGATGATTATAGTACTGCATTTGGTAACAAGCCTGGACAAAAAGACTGATTTCAAGATAAAGTCCTATATAAGGTGAACAACGGTATAGTTTAACTCTTAAATATATAAGAGTATATTAATTAAAATTGAAATAAATATCATACCTGGCTTGATGGTATACAAAAAGAAATACCAAAAAGCTACGAAATATCCCAGAAGCTACGAGCTATATCAAACATGTCTCATCCAATACCTTTGGTCTATTCATAGACAACTATGTATGCGTGCCCACTCCCATTTTGTTTGCATATGTTTGTCGCTGTTGATTAGCTCATGTCATGCCCTGCATGCTTATGAAAATATTTTTTTTGCAACAATATATTGTGGGATATAATGCATACCAATCAAGATAAATTAGCTAAATGTGAACATATACATACCCATGTCACTCATTTTATAGTAATGGTACTATGTGAGCTGTGAAGGAGATTTTTTATTTTTTTTATCCTGCCCCAAATGACCTATAAAACTTTAGGTTGGACCACCCTTGATGACATGCAGTCTTGGCACTAGTGATGGGAGACACTGAGACTTTTGAAAATTAAAATTGAAGCAGCTGCTCTACAAAATGATTCACTACTTCAAAGCACTCCAATTCTGCACTCTGAGGACATCAGCTGGTTAAAGCCATGTAAATGCTAAATGCCACAGCAAAAATGTTCAATGACATTTGCTACAAAACAGCTGCAGGTGTTTTCAAGTGTGTCTATTATTTGTATTATCTTTAGCCTGTAATATTTAGTCTTGCGTTCATTTGTAGCACTTACTGTACGAGAATACTTTTTGTGTGAAAGAAAACAAAAATAATGACTTTATTCAGCAATTTGTGCACAAAAAGTATTCTCGTAGCTTCATAAAATTAAGGTTGAACCACTGATGTCACATGGACTATTTTAATGATGTCCTTACTACTTTCCTGGGCTTTGAATGTGGCAGTTGCATTGCTGTCTATGCCAGGTCAGAAAGCTCTCGGATTTCATCAAAAATATCTTAATTTGTGTTCCGAAGATTAACGAAGGTCTTATGGGTTTGGAACAACATGAGGGTGAGTAATTAATGACAGAATTTTAATTTTGAGGGGTGAATTATCCCTTTAAGCGCAGTGTTCTGAGTATTTTGCTCATTCTTTTAAGTAGTTTGCAACCGTAAAAAAAAAAGTATGTAGTAGAATGACTGTTTGTAACATAATTGAATTACTACATTCAACATAATTACAACATTCATCATTTTGTCATTGTAGGGTTGCTTCCCTGCCATTCACAAGTCGTCCCGTGGCGTCATCAGAACTAGGTCATCTGGGAACTTACTGTTTTATGAATACTGTGAATTCGGACATAATACTCTTTTCACATTTTGTTTTTCACCTAGTAAAGTAAGTGTACAGTAAGAGACGAGTTTAACAGTAATTTTCTCTCAAGAAAAGTGACGTAGACATGACATTGTATCAATATTTTTCTGAATCTGCACACTTTTGGACTTCATTGGAGTTGTTTTGTGAAGTCCTGTGACCACAAAGGAGAAGCAGAACCTCCTTGTATAAGAAAAGTAATATATAAATTGTTGATTCTTTCCTGAATGGGTATGAATATTAACCACTCTGAGAAAAAAAAAAAGAAAGAAAGAAAAAGAAGAAGTTTTTTAGAAATTGCTAGTTTATTGTAAAATGTACTCCAATAATCTTTGTCTCTCTCTCTCTCTCTCTCTCTCTTTTCAGTATCAGTTTCTTGAACATCCTTTTATAACAGAACAGAGTCCAATGCCAAGCAATGTATGAAACATTCAAAGCTATCCTGTGATCAGTCATTTATTCTAAACAACTTTTTGGTGTTTGAACCCTAAAAATACAGTGCTGATCATTATCTAGTCATTTTAGTGTGTACTTAATATTGTCGATATTGTCAAGTGTGTTTAGAGCATATGAGAGCATATGACTGCTGCCAAAGCAGAGGGGAAAGCCTTAAGGAAAATGATAGGGGGTGGTGTTGGGAGGACAAGCATGTATGTGAGTCAGGGGGATGAAAACATACTGAGAAGAAAGAATGTGTTACAGTGTGTGTCTGACTGGAGTGAGGAGTGGCATAAGATTTACAGAGGGAGACAAAAGACATTTTGCACTGGGAGTGAATAATCTGAATGTACTTCAAATTGTAGTTTTAGGTGTTCATTTGAAAGTTCAGAAGTCTGAAGTGATAAATAATGAAGAATTCACTCACTCCAAAGGAAAAGAAGCTCCAGCTCAGCTTTTAACTACAGCTAACATGTGAGTAAGGATTTTGTTAGAAGAGCCTGAATGAATCTTTCAGCATGGGTTGTGTTTTTGTTTTTAAATGAATAGCAGGCTATACTATAATATATAATATACTGCTATACATTTAAACATGCAGCCTAATTAAGTTGCATTTTTCCCATATCTCTGTCTTGTAAAAAAAAAACTTTTAATCAAAGTGGATTTCCCATTTTTTCTTAACATACAGTCATTTATTTTTATTGTCGACAGCTGATGCAAAGACAAGCTGGTTTGTCGGTGTCATCACGCTATGCTTTAGAGCCACTATACATTCTCTGTATGGGATACATTAAACTTTATGTCTCCCTTCATTTCTTATTAACGAAAACATTGTATCTCACAGTGTAATTTTTATATCTCACATTGTGACTTTATTTCCTGTAATTGTGGCATTATATCTCATGACGTAACTGTTTCTCTCATGAATTGCAAATGTTATATCTCACAATTGTGACTATTTCTCAAAAATGTGACTTTATTTCTTCTTTAAACGATATCTCACAATTAACTTTTTTATTTTGTACTTTGAGGTACAAATTTTTGCTAGAAATATTTACCTGAATGAAGCATTAGAGTATTGTAATTGAGCTTGGTTTTATTACTTTCTATTTTCAGTTGAAAATAGCTGTAATGCTTCTGCATTAGAATAGTTTTAAAAAGACAAAACTCAAAAGTTGCTAAACACTAGTGTAGAAATGTATGGCTGTGAACTGTTTTGGTGCCCAGAGAACCCTTGTCACTTGTTGCATTCCATTTTTAACATCTATTGTGAACTTTAACAAGAGTGTGTCAAGGTCTTGAATTTATTCTCAAGTCAAAGTCACATATGCATGTCTCTGTCTCTTGTTGCCCACAGGCTGACTACAGATTGAAAGTCTTTACATTTATCTCCAAATCACAACAGTTTACCAGAAGCATTATAGTCACTAAATAAATACTGAATTATGTGAGAGTTACTCTTCAATTCTTGGGTTCTGCTAATTCGGGTTAAATCTATAGCTTCTATACTCTAAAGTCTAATCTATAGTCTTAGACTGTTATCTGTAGAGTGATATTTGTCAAGACATGGGCAAGATATATTACTCCCAACAATATTTAAGGAAATAATTGCATGATAGGGGGTGCATATATATATATACATATTAACATATATACATATAATATATATATATATATATATATATTATATAGTATATATGTATATATATACGTGTGTGTGTGTGGTGTGTGTGTGTGTGTGTGTGTGTGTGTAAATTTAAATTTAAATTCAAAGAAAACTTCCCCTCTCAAAGCCTTGTCCAGTACCTCATGGAATACATAAATCAAATGTACAAGCACAGGACAACAGAGGTTATTATGGATTTGGGAGTAATGTCTTTTGAGGACGTCATGTACCTGAGCGACAGGATTCCCCCTACTTCCATATTAGCTGTAACAGAGACCTGAATTTTTTTTCAGGCGAGGCTTGTGTAATTCAGTATGTGTGGCCTTTTCAAGGGGCTGGGTCATTAACAATCTCTGAGTTAACAAGATTTTTGGTCTCATTCCAGAATGTGCTAAAACCCCATATCCTAGTAATATAGAGCAGAGATATTGTGCTAAGCTGTTCTATCATCATATTTATGTATGTATGTAATGGGTTGCCCTTATCTGACCAGCATGGACTGTTCCAATATTCCCGCCTTCCAGGAATGAAGACAGCATGATAAATATCTGCACAGGAGTTGTGAATCAGATTAGTTTATTAATTTAGCACTATCTGCCAAGCGACATTTCACACAGTGTCTTCAGGCCATCATACCATTCCTGAAAAAAAAAAAAAAAATTTGTATAAGAGCTATAATGATCATTACACTTTTATTGCATCCTTCAATGTCAGTCCCTTACATAAGAGTTGACGAATGTGTGAATCTGAACATACTTCTGGACGAGTGATCCTGCATCAGATGATCATGCCTATATATAAGATTTTCCTAAAAATAGATCTGTGACCGATAGAGTGAGAGGAGATAGAGTGAGAAGGCTCAGATGATTTCTTCAGGAAAGCAAGCTGGCGGTTGTTGATTCTCGTCACACTTGGAATTTCAGTTACAGGCCAGCTGGGATCAGAGATCACACTTAGGAACATACCGCTCTGCTATTAAAATGAAATGATAGTGTTCAAACATCGCTCTCTAATATTGCAGAGTGAGAGTCAAGGGAATCTCGCTGACTGCTTTTTGAAGGTCACTTTTGTGTATTCAATTATATATGTCTAAGAACTTCCCCGATGTCAACAGAAAGCATAATTCATCCAGCATATCTTTGTTATCTGTCTGGCTCAGACACACTGTTCATATGACACCACAGAGTCTGCTTAGCTTCAATGGCAGTACCAAGGACAAACTGTTCATCTAAAGTAGCCAATATTTCATCAGGAAGCCAAATGTGACAGCTTGACAAAATGTGCTTTGGCATATTCTAACTGATTGAGTGTCTCATTTTACATAATTAGCTATGATGTGTCAACAACCCCTCCTGGTAGATGTGCTAAACAACATTAACCTTTAACATTTAGTTTTATTTATTGGAATAAAGCACTGCTTACCAGTCAGTCAGCTCAGTTTTGTAGCTTTCTGGCATTGGCAATACCCTTGTGAAAAAGAAGTATACATGCATACTTATTACTTAAGTAATATAGGCTACTTTGAAATAATATACTTAAATGAGAATGCAATGTTTACTGACACTTAACTACATGTTATTTGTAATTCAGTTAAAATGTATCATTAAATTTATATTAAATGCAATTAGTTGAACTTAAGTGTGCTTTTTATATAATCTTGATATGTAATGATATAATTACGTCTACTGTAATTGTTTAAATGTACAAATTTTTAGCTTTAAATGTAATATCGAATTACATACTACAGTTAAAATTAAAATCAAGAACTTTACATGTGGTTATTATGTCAGGCAGCACATGAAAATAAGCACTTCTTTAAAGCATGAAAAAGTATTGGAAAATATTTATTTAACATAATTAAAAAGTACACTTTTTAAAGGTGTACTAAAGTATGTTAAGAAACATAAAATAGTCATTAAAGTGTACAGTTATGTAGTCTTTATTTTATTATTCTATTATCTGTTAGTACAGTTTTTTTAAATAGGTGCAGGTTTCCACAAAAACTTTTTCACAAGGGTCTAAGCATGTAATTTTCTCCTAGTAAATCACTACATTTTGATTGAAAAACTACTAATTTTTATCATATTTTTGAAAGTAATTTTGGCAGATAGACTTGTTCGTTCACACTTTATTTTTATGGCCAATTCTCACTTTTAACAAACCATTAACTACGTCTTTTGCCTCAATAAACTCCTAATTTTCTGCTTATTAATAGTTACTAAGGTAGTTGTTAAGTTTAGGTATTGGGTAGGATTAAGGATGTAGAATATGGTCATGAAGAATATGTGCTTCATAATAAACAGACAATGTTAATAATAGGCATAACAATAGTCAAGCAACTAGTAAGAATTGGTCCCTATACTAAAGTGTTACTCCTTGTTACTCCTAGATTTTTGTATAATGGTTTGTCAACCCTTCCTAAAAAAATATAATTATTTATTGAATAACACATTATTCAAAGATCTGTCCAGGAGAGAGCACACATGCCGGGGGCCATGTGGTTGTGGCTTTGAAATCATGGCAGCTGTGTGGAACTTAACACTAGACAAATGTCTTTCACCTCTTGCTCATGTTACAAGGACATGCTGTCACTGTGTTTGAAAAACACCCCGCTGGCGTGTTATTAATTATATGTAATGAAATGAGCGCATGTCTGAATGAAGGTCTTCAGGAAGTTGCCCTCTCTTGCTCTGTTGAGACTAACTGCCCCTTGATTAAGCTTTAAAGAATTTATGCATATGTTCAACACCAGAGAACTATTTCACAGTTTATATTTTAAGCTTACTTGGGAGCTAAATGTTGAGCCTCATTCAGGATTTATGGCCTAGGTGAAAGGAAAAGCTTATCAACAAATGCTTTTCTCTAAATTGCCATTTGAATAATGAGCAGATAGTGGAGTTAAAAAAATGTCTGAAAGAAAAAAGAATATGTGCTAAATTCTTAGAAATGTTTGTGCTGATAAAATACAGTTTGGAAAAACTTTACCATTTTCAGGAAGATCGTCAATTTAGCGACTCTAAATTTATTGAAAATGTGTTGTAATAAAAAGAAAGAAAGAGAAGTTAAAAATAACTTAAGTTTGTAAATATATTGTAAATATACTTTATTATATTATTTGTGTGTGTGTGTGTGTGTGTGTGTGTGTGTGTGTGTGTGTGTGTAATTTATTTAAAAAAAATTATATTATTCATTATGATATCATAGTTAATTAACTCTGGAATTATATATAAATTACATTTTCAAAGCATTTTTAAATATATTAATAGATCCAGAAAAATAATGACCCAGGTGCTGAATGTACTAGTTTGAATGATTCATAAATAGATATGCCTCTTTTTTTTCTTTTTTTTTCCCCCCACAGACATCCACATGCTGCTCAAATCAACACCAGGCCAGTGTGTTTGTCTCAGATGAGCAGTGTTTTCAATAGTGTGCCACCACTATTCGGAACAGCACAAGCTTTCCTACTGAGACTAGCACAACTTGAAGCTCAGTTGGTTTTGAACCTGATTAGTAATGTTGCAGCTTTAAATAATAGCAGTTATGGGAACCCCCTTGTTCCTTTAAATCTCTTACAGCCTGTTGGCATTCAAAGATCCTCATTTTTGAGCATGTACCAGCAACCCGGGGGGTTTAAAAACATGGGTTCCATACCTCACATGGTTAGCAACCCCTCAACATCTGTCACAGACATTAATTCACTCATTTCCTATAAGGAGAGTGGTGCCCTTCTAGCAAAAGAGATCATTCAGGAGAAAACACTAGGTCCCTTCATGAATAACACAACATTGTCACTGCCAGCATCTGAGGAAGCTCTTGTTAGATCCAGTCACAACCATCTTGGCAAACATTTCACCTTCAAACCAGACGTGGACTGTCCTCGATATCAGTCAGTGATATCCAAAGCAATGATGCCTCCTGATAGACCACAAACCAAAGAAGCAGAGCCAAAGAAACAAAAAATACTGCATCTTCCAACAGACAACTTGAACAAAGCTTTGAGCAGCCTTGGTCTTTCTCTTGAGGATCTAGAATTACTCAGTCATTGCCCAGACAACCAGTTAACAACAGAGAATCTCCCCTTCATTATACAAAACATTCAGCAGCGCAAAGGAACAAAGAATGTTAAATATGGCCATGCTACATGGAACTCATCTGATCAAGTGGAATCATCCAGAGAGTCACCATACGCTCACGGGGAACAGAGGAATCAAAAAGGTTATTAATGGTGCATGGCAAGAATCCATTCCCATAGATCCCTCAGCCCTGAAAGATCCCGCCCATCTGAACTCATTCATGAGCACTTCTCAACCCAGTCTAAAACACTGAAAAGAATAAGACATGCATCAGGTGAGTTGTTTTTTCTGTTGTTTCTGCAACAACAATGCAGCTTATCCAAAATGTTGGTTGGGAAATTGCAACATCACACAAAATACTGCTCTATCTATCTATCTATCTATCTATCTATCTATCTATCTATCTATCTTACTCCATTCTCATATGTCTTTTGAAGTTGCAGATGCTGAAGCCTTTTATTTATTTGTGTTTTTTTTTTTTTGAGTTGTATTTATTGTATATTTATTTCTTCAGGTTTAATGCTGTCATCCTATTAAACATTGGTTGTTTATTGTTGTTGTTGTTGTTAATAATAATAATAACTGTTTTGGGGCTAGAAATATACAGCTGTAACATTAGAAATTATATAATCATGGTTTCTTTTCCAGGAAGAGGCTCAAATTCCTTCCTAAAGAGGCTGCAACATGGGCCTGCTGAGGTCACCAAGTGGAGGCCTGGTTCAGTCTATGTTCCCCCTCACTCAAAATGTAGCATGAGGCAAGAGTTTATCTCTTTAGACTGTAATAAAGCAATACACTATACTACACAAAGACCCTTGTCTTCTTCACGCAGATCTACCACTTACAATGGCTTGAAAAAAGGTTATCAAAAGTCTTCATTTCCAGTAAAATCTGCAAAATCAGAAGTAACCACTGAATCCATGAACATTCAGATACCAGTAACTAAGACGACTGCAAAAACATCAGCACAAACTGTAAGTTCTGGGAGGATATTAGATACTAATGGTTTTTGATGAGATTATTGTGATAACCGAACTTTATGCATTCAAAGCAAAACTCTTCTAGAGGATGTTTTATAAAGGTTCTTATTTTCTAGTTTGAACTGTGATCACTACCAGAATATTGATTGAAAAAATACCACCATTAAACCATTAAAGTATCAGCTTAGTCTCAACACTGCAGCCTTAAAATAACAAGATATGCATCTCGAATGGTTAGCACCAACAGTCCCACGATAACAAATGAACAAATGTGAAACAGTGACCTCTGGTGGTGTGAGAATCGTTATGTTTCAGAGGGGAAACACTACAGACTGTGTGCTGTAATAAAGCGACCTTCACTCTTTTAACAAAGCAGTTCACTTTTTTCTCATCGTTCCTTTGTTTCCCAACAGAAGGGTGTGATTCGTGTGTCTGGAATCCCTCTTGATTACTCTGAGAGTGAACTCATCAAAATGGCATCTCCCTTTGGTCACCCTGTTGAGGTTTTAATGGCAACTGATGTTGACACGACAACCTGTCTACAGTGGAAGAAGGTATGTGCTATTGTGGCCTGGTGTTTATTTTAACAAACAAATATAATATTTTCCAGCATAAGTACAGCACTTTTATATCTCTCTCTCTGTGTGTGTGTGTGTGTGTGTGTGTGTGTGTGTGTGTGTGTGTGTGTGTGTGTGTGTGTGTGTGTGTGTGTGTGTGTGTGTGTGTGTGTGTGTGTGTTTTCAGGCTTTACTGATGTTTCCAACTGAATTCTCAGCCCAGGAGATGGTGAAGGTTTACTCTGCTATCCCAGTTCACATGAGGCAGCAAAGTTTAGAGTTGGTGTCTCGAACTGTTGATTTTAATTCACCTGTGAGTTAACACACGAATGGACGTAAACAATTTTATAATTAACATTTTCTTGCATAAATACTTCATTATTTTGTCCATTTACTCTGAGGGTTTAATGTAGCTACTTATACTTTAGGTGTCAGTGTTTCATGCCTTTGTGGGACCATCATTGTCAAATGCAAGTATTACTTTTCAGACTTAAATATTCAATCTTTAAAAAAATAATAATAATAAATAACGAGACAAACATTTTCATAAGATTTGTCAAACTACCATACATTCTTTATACCTCCTTACAAGAAGTCCCACTATCTTTTAGGGGCTGCTAACACCTTTGGACCATTTGCTGGTTGTATGTAATGTTCCCAATCAGCCCTGTGCTGTTACAGGAGTGCTACGGCTACTAAAGCCTTTTGGACAAGTTTTCAGAACTCTGGTACTTCATGGAAACAAGGTAAGCTATGCTGCATATATATAAAAAAAGAAAAACTTAAATGCACTTGGTTGTTTTGAAAAGTATGTGAACACATTCAAGATTTTGACTTTATTTCAATGGTCTATGTTTTCTTAGGTTTTACCAGTTTGACTATTTGAGACTAAAATATCAATGAATTGATGATATATTTTTGTTTGTTTGTCTTCATAACCAGGTGGATGTAGATCAGTGCCTTGGGAACAATAGCAGCATCCAGATGGTTTTAGAGATGGAATCCTCTTCTGTTGCTTTATCTGTGTATGAGTGGTCTCAAAAAATTCCTTGTCTTTATCACAACCATCATCTCTCTTTCCTCAGAGGATGTAATATACAGAAAAATACATCTTCGGTCTAATATCCTCACAGTTTTGTCCCCTTAAATATTGTATATTTTATTATCTTTGTTATAAAATACAATGAAACAAGGTCATAAGAAGTATTATTGTTTGTCTTTCTCCTTTTATGAAGTTGTATATTTATCAAGCAGTAGAAGTAGCATTAAAAATAGTAATCCTAACTACAGTCACTACAATACCCATAGTCATGGAAATCCTGGAAATATCAGTCATGAAAAATTTTAAAATGTCAAGAAATATTTAATCCAGTAATCACAATCAGCTGGAAAGGTCATGGAATGCATAAGTCAGAAATAGTAAGAACCTGTAAATTATATTAAATGATTAATTTACATATGGTTGTATGATTTTAATTGACAGTTAAAAAGGTCAAGTTCACACAGGGGGCATCAAGCTTCAAAAAGTATAAAATATTAATTCACCCAGAAAAATAAATTTCCCCATACAGTGAAAGCATTAGTAACCAGGGGCCATCAAGCTTCAAAAGGGATAAAATAGCACTGTATGTAGGTTTGATGTCATTGATATCATGCACCAAGTTTAAAAATATCTATGTACATATGCAAGTAAGATTTGAGAGCTGTGCAAGAGGGGATATTTTCACTACTATAAAACACACCAGTGTACTTCACTAGGCCTTAAAGGGATAGTTCACCCAAAAATATTATAATATTATATTGTCAAATTTCATCAATGTTGCTGATGTAAACATGCAACCTGTGACGTAGCATTTTGCTGTTTATCATGTATCATTTCATACTTTATTGTTTCACATATTGAAATTAACAGTCAACATACCTACAGCCTACTGTGTAGTATTCAGCATGGAGTTATGTTTGTTTACAACATCTGGGTCATTGTTCTCAACCTTCAAATGCTGTATATGAGTGTCTTTGTACTGATTTGTTTTTTTAATCACATAGATTGTTCTATATTAAACATTTGAGTGGGTTATATCAGAACCAAATCTGGGTTAATGACACTATTGAATAAGAGGTTACATCTCATGATGCTTTATCCAAACTAAGCGACTTGCAGCGCGTCTGTCCATGCGTTCACTGGAAATCAAACAACCATGTTCTACTTACATTTGATTTTTTTTCAGTGCTTGTGCATTTCCTGTCCGAGCCACCTTCAAGCACAAGCAAAGAGATGTTTTTTGAATAAAACCAAGTATTTTTCCAGTGAATTTGCATGCAGGTTAATCCCTCCCAAATGTGTGATGCCTTCCAAAAAACAAAAATCACTTATTAATAACATACTAATGTGTTTTAAAAGAAAGAAATTGACAAATTTATTAAGATCTATAGATTTGTTGTTATTTTTATTTTATTAATGGCTCTTTAAAATGTTACCTGAATGACGCGAATGGATGTATCTATTCCAGGGTCAATCCATCTTTGAATTCACTCTAAAATCATGCCACTGTCTCTTTAAACCTGACCGTTTTGCAGTCACGAGCGTTTGAAATGCCGCTGACGGCCTTCAGGAGGCGCCAGCGACGTGTTTGTTTGAAAGGCCCACATGAGCACTCTGACGTAGCATTGAAATCTAGCCAGGTAACGGTGTCGCTGCAAACAGGAAAATTACCTTTTAGTCGACTTATTTGGCGATAGGTTAGAGGGACAGAAGTGTTACAATGCCGGGTAAGTCCTCTTAACAGCTCAGGTCTTTGGAAGGAGCCATGTTCAATCTTTTTGACTCTGTAAGTGCAGAGTGGTGCTCTCAGTCTTTGTTTTGTAAAATGGTAACGTTAGGCAGCGCTGAGTGGGTAAAGTAGCAACATATAAGTAACCAGGCACATTTAGCGTGCAGTATAAAGCAAACTGAGCCGTTAAAGGCTTACTTGAAAGAGTTCGTGTGAAGCGCAGCGTGGAGGAGGCCTAGTGTATGTGATGCAGTCGTGAGGCTAACTCACGCATCCACCATGCTTCTTCATTTACTAAACGAAACCCTTTCAAACTGAACTGCTTACCACAACTAGCGTCGGGTTTTGCATCGATGGCATTCAAATAACATTTAAAACGTCACTCTGCAAGGCCAGGAAACATTTTTTTTTCACGTGGAAATACTGCTGTTGTTTTGGTGCGAGCTAACACGCGTAGCTTCACAATGCACGCTCACAAACGTGAAGTTAGACCAAGTGTTTTATTCGAAGACAGGACATACCTTCCAACAAGGTGAAAGGAGGCTGTTTTAACTGGAGGCTTTTAAAAATGGTTAATGTTATAGATAGTTTTCTCTGGAGCCATAGCCAGGCCTCATGTTACAATGAATCAAATCCATGTGGAGAAAGATGGTGTCCTCTTTGTCTCATTTATACAACACACTGATAGTTAGTAGCAGATAGTTATATAATGTTCTTTAAACCTTGTGTCGTGACGCAGGTATTAGAAGAGCTTAACAAACATTATTGTGCCTTCATTTTGTAAATATCGACCGTCTTAATTTGCTAGCAGGGTTTGCGACACAATCTTAAACCTACAGGAACCAATCATTCTTTCTGTGATAACAATGATTTAAAATGAAATTTGGCTAAATTCTATAGTATTAAACTTGAGTTATTCATATAACACGTGCACAATAATGAGTGATTAATAAGTTTTACTCATGCATATTATCGAAACTAATTGTATTCAGTATCCCAAACGTCGTCTTTATGTTCGTTGGTATTAGTTTTGTGTGTTTTTTGTGGTTGAGGTAGTATGTACTGAGAATGGGATCAGTATTAGTATTAATATGGTATTTTACACCCCCAGAACCTGCTGATATTAACAGTCCAGAGGTAGCAAAGACACCAGGAGGAGGCAGCGGATCAGGGAAGGATGAGAATGTTGTGAATGGACACAAGGAGGGGGACGCCAACCCCTTCGCAGAGTACATGTGGATGGAGAACGAGGAGGAGTACAATAGACAGGTCAGTGTGAACCTGCTGATCGTATATATATGCCTGCTCAATGTGTACTTCTAAATAGGATTCACGAGTCATTAAAGGAAATTCACACAAAAATTGCCATTTACTCACCCTCGTGTGTCGTTGCAAACCTTTGTGACTTTCTTCCATAAAACTGTTTTAATTTGAATGTATGGCTGTCACAAACATTCACGTGCAGTCAGTGTGGCAGAATATTTACAGAGAGATGTTCTAGTCTCTTTTCCGTGGCACTGTGAATAAATCTGGCCAACCAATAAGATTCATACTTTTGATGAAAATAAAAACCTGAGTGGCTGTTTAAAAACAACAGCAGCAGCAACATGTTAATGCTGTTGTGACACAATGCAGTGTCCTTAGTAACTGGGATAACCGGGGTATTTCTGCTTTTCTGTAAGCACCACCTACTGTCAAGAGTAGACTTATATTTTCATTCAGCCTGTATGCCATGTTTACGCATCGGTCTGAACAGGCAATTGCATGCAAAAATCGACCTGAATTTGTAAAAGGGCATTTAGGCTGGATGTTGGAGGTTCCATTTCCATGCAATCGAAGCTGATGGTGATCATGTGTGGCAAAAGTCATTCACTTTTAATCTTCCCTTGTGCTCTAGTACTCTAATCTCATTTGTAGTCATGTTTTTCAACTGTTCATGTTGTGGGTGGCCATGTCAGTTTTTGTCAATGTCATCAAACCTGGCTAAATGTGATAGATGACAGCTTTTTCTTTATTGAACCCATGCATGAGTGAGATTTGTGAACTGTATTGGAGGGGATGGTTTTTAAGTTAATACAGCTATATAGTGCACAAGTTATATGAAATACTTCAGGCTGCGTTTTGTTTTTTATTTTAATGATGGACCAATTTTTTTATTTTTCTTTAAATGATTAATACTGATTATTTGTATATGTCTGAGAAATCATATCATTTATGATTTGTTTCCTGTCTTGGGGTTTTGTTGTAATGCAAACCACTATTTATTGCTGTATGTTAACACAAATTGTTTGTCTGAGATGAGAAAGCATCTGAGCGAGCATCTTTGAGCGAGACAGTCTATCACTGCGTACCATCTGACTGCCACGACTGACGTTACATCAAGTCTCAAGTTACATAGTCTGACTGTTCACATTTGCAGTTTAATTTTTTTTTCCACCATATGCAGTTTGTTTGTTCTCTCCATCTCTAACTGTACAGCAAGAATTACCGTAAATACTCTTGAAAAGTGGCACCTTACAGTGCATACACATTATATATATATTTACTCTTAAAACAAACCAGCATAATCAGCTGAAATACAACACGTCTCGTATGAATTCATACAGCAGCCAGTGACTGCTAAATTTTGATGGGTCGGACATCTTCCTGCAGGTGGAGGAGGAACTCTTGGAGCAGGAGTTTCTTGAACGCTGTTTCCAGGAGATGTTGGAGGAGGAGGATCAGGATTGGTTCATTCCTGCCAGAGACCTTCCCTCTGGAGTAGGGAATATCCAACAGCAGTTTAGCGGGCTGTCAGTCAGTGACGGAAATGCCGAAGACATCGCAGTAAGTATTACAGTGTAATGATTTGATGCTTGATTTACAGTTATTTAAGCGAAACGAATCTCACATCGCTCCTGAAAGGAAACCACTTTGTAGACCTCAGATCCACTTTGGTGACATTTTAATGTTCTAATATGTATTTCTTTTTCTTTTTTTTTTTTTTTCCACAGCGCAAGAGCAGCTTGAACCCAGAGGCCAAGGAGTTTGTTCCAGGCGTGAAATACTAGAGACCCTCCAGTTAGGGGCTCCTTTATAGAGACTTTATGTGACCGCTGATGGCCGGGGTCACCCTCACACATACTTCAATCATCCTGGGGTTGTGTGGGGCTTGATGGGGTGGGGCTTCTGGGTGGGAGGGGGGTACTGGATGCTCTTCTATAAGCTTTTTATTTCCGTCTGTCTCCATGTATAATGTGGGCGGGTTACTCAGTGTAATGTTCCTATTGGACCGCTGCAGATTGTGACTAGTTCTCCTGGAAGATCTTTGTATTAATCTCAGAGGAACAGTTATGTGATTTCCACTATTGTGATAGTGACTAGCAGTTTGCCCCCGTGTCATTGCCATTTTTCTTTTTTCCTGTCTTTTATTTTCTTCGAAAGGAAGCTTGGAGGGGAGGTGCGTGTCATAAGAGTGGGAGGGGAAAGGGCTGGGACAAAGGAAACCTGACATTACATGGACCGTTGATGGGTGGACCATTCTATGATGGACAGAACTGGTGGCAGCTGACAACTTTTGAGGGATTTTCACAGAAACATTTTTTCCGGTTGCTTTTCTCCTTCCTCCATTGAAGTTCTGTCACAGTGTGCAACATGCATTAACAAAAATGGAAAAAAAATCAAATAAAAGAAGCAGGTTCCCTCTTGGACATGTTGTTCTGTCCCATGATGTCTTTTTGCGTTTGTGCATTCAAAGTACTGTACACTAAATCTCAGTCCTGACCGTTCTCAATCAGTCTTTTGGCTGGTATCAGGGGAGGTTAGACCAGTGAGATTTAACAGTGCTTCAAGCTAACTGGACTGGTCATTGGAGTTTTGGGTAGGCCTGCAGAGGATTAAATGCATCAAAATAATTATTTCAATAATGTAAGCTGTTCAGCTGTTACAAAATGGATTCTTTTCCAAAAAATTTAATGTTAATTTTCTGATCTCTGAATGTCACACCATTGTTTGTAAATGAATAGCTGCCCAAAAATGAAAATTTGCTTGAATTTTCTCGTCCGCAGGTTATCCAAGATGTAGATGAGTTTGTTTCTTAATAGGAACAGATTTGGATAAATTTACCATTACACTTGTTTGTCAGTGAATCCTCTGCAGTGAATGGGTGCCGTCCAAACAGCTGATAAAAGTATCGCTATAATCCACAAGTAATCCACACAACTCCAGTCCATCAACTAACGTATTGTGAAGTGAAAACCTGCATGTTCGTAAGGCATTTTAACTTTAAACCATCACATCTGGCCAAAATACAAGCCCAAAACGACTTTCTTCCAGTGAGAAAGTCCATCCCCTTTTGTCTTCTTACATTAACATCAAAAATCAACCAACATATTTGTTGGAACTCTTTTCACAAGTTCATGATCTGTGTATATTTCTCTCTTGATTCAGACAAAAATTATTATTTTTTTTTTTTTTAACTGGTCAAAAGAATGTATTATATAGAGAGGACTCCTATTTTAGCCATAAACAACAGTTTGAAGTTACCCTAATGGATTTGTTTATTACAAACATGTAGCTTGTCTTGTGGATTATTGTGAGCTTTTTGGACTCTGATTCTGATGTCACCCATTCACTGCAGAGGATCCATTAGTGAGCAAGTAATATGATACTACATTTCTCCAAATTTATTCTGATGAAGAAACAAGCTCCTCTATGTCTGGGATGCCCTGAGCCTGTTAATTTTCAGCAAATTTTGATTTTAGAGTGAACTATTCCCTTAATTGACAAATACAGTATAGTGTAAATTGTCAGCAGTACCTGTTCTTATTTAGTGCATTGAAATTAGGGGTTTTCCCTGTGTCTGCGGTCTCATTGTTACTCCACTGACAGGACAGCCAAAACATCAGCCCAAAACCACTCGGATAGCAAATTTTGAATGTATGATTGTTTCAATTATGTATTTGCCTAGAGCAGTATTTGGGTTACCCGGGTGCAGACACATACACCATGTATTGCTTAATCAGACACTTAAGACAGAAACACATGTCATAGTGAAACTGCTCCACCTTTTGGAAAAAGGGATTGTATTATTTCTGCTTATAAGGGCAAAGAATTTTTCATTTTAATATTCCAGATTTTTTTGATTCATGGATGTTTTATTCATTGAATTGAATTGTAAAGTGTTGCACTAGCTTCTTTTTGCCCATTTTGTTTTTAATCCTTTATGCTGTTTATATTGTGCTGATGGTTATAAAATTATTTAACATAAGGTAATTTACCATGATGTTTCAAAGATACCCAGTCCCATACATAGGTAGTGTTCTCATACTTTCCACACTGTTTATAAATGTATGCAGATCTTTTACCATATTAACTGTCTTTGCATTAATTCTTTTTGTCCAGGATTCCCTTACAGCTAGCAGGTGTACAGTATAAGTTTGGCCGTAGATCTGTGGAAGAGAGGATATGAATAGCAACGCAGATAAAGTGATGACCAAGAGTCTGGACACACCGCTGTGGCTATTTCTTGCTGAATACTTTGACATTCAACAATAGAATAATGTCAGAGGATGTTGACAGGTTAGATACTTAATCCTTCATTAAGTAATAGTGTAAAAGATGTGTTTGTGAATGACTGCTTGTAGACTATTATTCACTATAACACACATAAGATAATACTGTGTCTGTCTGTGAGGCTGTGTGAGTTTATGTCTGTGTGTGCCAGTCTGTGCATGTACAATACTTCTGAAATGAGGTTTGGAGACTATAAAGAAAATTTCAGCTAGCTCTGTATGTGCTTAAGGAGGGTTTCCAAAGAAAAGTACTACATTTTAAATGCTTTGTTAAATTTTAAATTGCAATATATGTCGTCACTATAATTGTTCATATCTGAGTTGTAAGCTTATGTTCACATAAACTTTGAGAAGTTGCTAATAATTAGTACGGTACAATGGAGGCTAAAAGCCTGCTAAAGGATTTTGTTTTAAAAATATATGGAATGGAAAATAATGGAAATGGAAAATAAATTTTTATTAAAAATGTTGCAAATATAAAAAGATTTTAAATGGGATTTTTTTTTTACCCATTCTAATTAGTGATGTAAAACTAAATCATATTTTGATCTTAATTAGGGTGACCATATTTTAGTTTTCCAAATAGAGGACAGTAGGTGCATGCGGGGCTGGGGTGTGGTTGGTTGGTGGTTAAAGTAGTGCCCAAAGTAGTACAGTGACCAAATATCAAAACTCAAAATGTCATTTCCATACCTAAAATATGTATTTTACAGTCACTGTTATGCATATTAATCATAAACGCAGCTAAAAAGCTTTCTACCAGTGGCCATCCTTCACAAAACTTAACATCTAGCACAGTTTTATCATCAGTAGAATGCAAAATGTTTCAATACAAGCATTTTAGTCAAATGTAATTTATACAACATTTCAAACTTTAAAACCATGGGGGAAAATCAAGAGAGAAAAAGAGGATGTATGGTCACCCTATCCTAATATGTTTATTTATACTTAATGTCCAACTGTAGAGAGCTGGATAACCAGTTTTTTTTTTTTTAATATAGTTAGCCATGAGAATATTTGAGTGCCATTGTTATTCAGTTTGATTTTTATTTATATATTGATTAGGCCAAACTGAGCCATATATTTTGAGGAAATAAGGAAACCATTCAAATTTATAATTCAGACACAAATCAAGTGAATAATCATTGCACTAAATCAAACAATTGCTGTCTTTTTTTTTTTTTAAGAGGTGGAGTCTAAGTAAACACCTACACTAACACGTGTTTAAGGCTTGGTAATATGTGTTAACAGTTAAAGGAGATCACATATTGTGCTGTGAAAGATAAACTGTTAAAGCATTTTTTCGAGCTGTCAGAGATTAAGCAGACATGGACGCTCACGGGAAACAAGGTGAAGTTTACCTACAACATCAGAAACACGGTGAGGTAAGACATTGGAACGTTGTCATTTATTTTCTGGTATTGAAAACAGGTAGATGTTTTTGTGTTTGTCAACCTCAAGTCTAAAACTACAAAATGGTCGTAGCTGATCTAAATAAAACAGTTCTATTCAAATATTTCAGAGTTTACAATGATGTTACTCTTAGTATTGATACTATAGTTTGGAGCATTCAGACACATTGGAAAAACAAAGTAGGGTAGTCATATAAAAATATATGAATTTAAGCCTGACGGTATTTGCTTGTACTTTTTAAATATAGCTCACCATGCCCCCTGTGTTTTGGCATGAACTCTCTTGTGTACATTTATTTTCTGGTATGAGATTGATGGAACGGGTCTAACTCTACAAGTTGAAACTTGGTGTGCACATCACTTTCTTGTTTTTAGAATTACTGCACATTCCATTGACAAAAACGCCCTCATGAAAGTGCACTTCACGTACTAGATTCAGGCCATGCCTTACACACACGCAATACATGTGAGGTAAATGAGGGATTGGCAGAGTGAGTAATTGCATCCGTTTCTCCAACGTGACCTGCTTTTTAAGAACATTTTAATGCTAATATTTAGCAATCCAGAGGTGTGTGTTCATTACCTGAAGCACAAATTCCACCTGATGGATCCATCAGTCTGACTAGATCTTCAGTCGTTGTATTGCAGAAACATGGATGAGGGAAAATAATAATTATAAGTAATAATCTTCTACTTGTTCTTAACAGAAGTGGAAGCGATATTGGTTGGCCCTTCATCCGGCTAGTCGGCAAGGCGTGGCACGGTTAGAATTATCAGAAGCCATTCATGAACGGTCAACTGTGGTGGTCAGACGACATCCAGAGAGGAAAGTTGTACGTCTAGCCGACTGTGTGAGTGTCGTCAAGCTGCCTCCTCATGCAGAGGCTTGTCCAGGGGAAAACATGGCTGCTTTCTGTGTGGAGATGGAGGACAAGAGGCTCGTGTTTGCAGCAGAGAAAGAAAGCTGCGGAAAATGGGTGGACATAATATGTAACAATGCCTTTCAGGTGAGGGTTTGGATTTTTCAGATATATTTTGATCACACACTACCATTCAAAGGTTTGGGGTCAGATTTTTCTCAGCAATCACCCCCCACCCAACACACACAAAAATTTTTTTTTTTTTTTTTTTTTTTTTTTTTTTTTTTTTTTTAATGTTTCTTGAGCACCAAATCAGCATATTACAATGATTTCTGAAGGGTCATGTGACAATGAAGACTGGAGTAATGACTGCTGAAAATTCAGCTTTGCTATTACAGGGAAAAAGAAAAAATTAAATATAAAAGCTATAAAAGTTAAAGAATCTAATAAAATGAAAAATTGCAATAATTCCAGCTACATAACTGGTTATGTAATGTACTGAAGCCTTTACTCCACTCCCTGCTTGTGTTTCTCAATGGTATTCATAATTTCACAGAAACACACTAAAAGTGTGCCACAGCCGGTACCTCTTATGGAGGACAATCAGATCTACATGTCCAGAGAACAATGTGAGTACAAACAAAGTTCAAATGTATCATTCATACTTTCATGTTCCTGAAAGGCCAGTCCTACCACTTCCTACAGTATGTTATCGCTGCATAAAGAGTGGGGTTTTTTTAAACAAGACCGCAGACAACCTCTAAACCACCTTCATGCAGATCTGGTTTAAAACATAAACATGTGGCATAACCTTTGGATCACAGCCTATGTTTAATTTTGATCTCGATGTCTCTTTCATTTTAGTGTGGGATTTTAAAGTGGTTGTACTGCAGAACGAGGCTTCAGTTCGATGTGGCCTGAAAGGACAGTACTGGCTACAAGCTGGTGAGGACATGCTAGTTCTTCAAGATCTGGAGACCAGGAGGACTGTGATGGAGTGGCCATATAAGCTGCTGCGCCGCTATGGGCGAGATAAGGTCAGCAGAAAAATACTTAATATACACAATAGAAATAAGATTAAATAAAATACGATTTTTTTTTTTTTTTTTTTTTAAATAGAGGAAATTATAAGGTGACTCATATTTTAATAGCAAAACAAAAAAACATAATTTTAAGAATACAGTAGTCCACAATTTTTAAGTGGATCAAAACCTTTCATCAAAGTTGTCCCAAAACCAAACCAATACCCGTTCTTGTCTTTGGAAAACTTTGATGAACTTTTTTGATCCACCTCAAATGTTGACTACTGTAATTACCATAAAGGTACATGTATATTATTTTTGAATATTATAAACTAAAATAAATTATTTGTTAATTACTTTTAAGCAGACTTTGTGATAAGAAAATACTTTGTTCAAAAACTACACTCTTAAAAAAATGCTGGGTTGTTTCAACCCAATTTTGGGTCATGGATTAACTTTTGTGTTAAAAATTAAATTTAAAAATGTAACCCAGTAGTTGGGTTAGTCCATAATTGACCCAAAGTTGGGGTTGAATGTGAAACAACCCAGCATTATTTTTGTGTACCAACCCAAACTTTTGAATGCTATGTCTCTCAAAAATAATTCCAAAAACTGTACATTTTACAGTAAAAATTACACATAATATGGTAAACTTTTTTTCCCCGATATAAGGTAACTAGTTAACATGTTAAATGAGTGCTTACAAATACTTTCTCTCTGTTCCTCTCTAGATGGTGTTTTTCTATAGAAGCAGGCAGGCGCTGTGAATCAGGCCCGGAAACCTTTAACTTTGAGACCCGACAGAGTGACGAGATCCTTCGCCTTACTGAGTCAGCTATTCACCTACAGAAGAGCCTTGCCGTTACTGGAGACAGGCACTCGCCACATTCTCCACGTTCCCGTTCTCCTCGCTCACCCCTTCCAAGACGCCCTGATAGTTTTATTGTGCTTGATACGAAGGGCAGCAACAGCCCACAGCCTTCAGACACAAAACTGCCCTTGATCCCGAATCTAGCAGATGCTCTTGGCCCAAACACAAGTCCCAGTGGCTTAACCGAACCTGCGTATGCAAACCCTGCAGATTCCATTAGCTCCTCAAAAAGCACATACTCAGATCCTGGTGGCGGTATTAGCTTGACTGAGCCAGTTTATTCAAATCCTGCCATTTTAATAGGCAGACATGAACCTGTGTATGCAGATATAAAGACAGCGCCTCTCCCAACTCATCATAGGGATGAATCAGAACCAGTGTATTCTGATCCTGCAGATGTCATCCGCCTGAAAACCTAACTGTTGTGTCCATGCCAACCCTACTGACACGATGGACTGCCGGCCAGTCAACACAACGCCTAACAATGACAAGCAGCAAGAACCAGTGTACTCTGAGGTGTATGACCATGTCAAACTAAACACAAGTAAAAGACTTGACCAGACTGAGGAGCCTATTTATAGCGTACCTCAGGTTGTACAGTCAACTCAAAACAACAGCTCTCAACAAAGCAAAATGTCCGATGAGAACCAACCCATCTACAGCAAAGTCTACAAACCACCCAAAACCCCTCAGCCTCTCCAAGAAAAGAAGCTAAGCCAAACACCAGCGGTCGTCTCCGAGGACCTTGGAATGATTTAATTAAATCTGTAACAAAGTCTTCACAAGTATCTCTTAATATTAATATTTGAAATGTTATCCCCCCACCCAATAATTCCATTATTTACTAATCCATTCTACAAAATGTTGTGGAATGATACGATGACTTGATAAATTTTACAAGCCCAAATATGTTGCATGTATTGTTTTATATATTTTCTTGTTGTACCAAAGCACAATTAAATGTTTCTTTTATGAGATGAATGCATCTTTCAAAGAATGGCTTCAATGACTAAAATCTCAGCAAAGGTCAGATCATTTAAAAAATAAATAATTCAGGTTTCCATTAAAAAAAAAATGAATTGAAATAATATGGGTTTATAAATGAGAGACGATTTTAATTTGGGGTGAGCCTTTAAAAAGCCACAAACAAACGGTTTGGCCAAAATTAATCAAACTATAGACTAACTGACAAAGTGGCCAATAATCATAGTTTTATTAATTAAGTAACTTTACTGAACAGTGTCGACACTAGATTGGTGTGCGCAGTGAAATAGTATTTATGGTTTTTAACGTCACTACTACTGACCGGAAGTGGCTGAGCGATGTCAAACCCGAGCGAAGGATGTTTTTGAAGACGTGTCTTTACATTTCTGAATGCTGTATGCCGTTTTCATCCAGCTCCCAAACCACTGAACGTTTACTGAAACGTGCTGTAGGACGCTTAGACCTTAAACATGTCCAGTCGCATCGCTTTCCAGACGCAGGCTAGCGTCCATTATGGAGGTGCTGGCGAATGCCGCGGTGGCGGAGATATGCAAACTCGTAGACGACGACTACGCGGTCATAAACTTACAGATGACCCAGTGTCAGCGTGAAAACAAAGCGCTGAAGAGAAAACTTCACATACTGGAGCTCAAGATGGCACGAGGGTTCGCAGAGAGGAGGATTAATTCACTGAGTCGCACTAACCGGGTTCAAGTGAGCGCCGCTTTGTCAGACAAATACAGGAACCAAACTAACGGTGTGTGAACATTTAACCTTACAAGAACTATTCCACCGCCAGTGTTTATCTCGCACCAAATAAATTATAAAGCCTAGTGTGGTTAAAGTACCCTGTTTTCTTTTTTTCCTCCGGTTTTCATACACCCAGACGTCCTGTATGGGGCTCAGTTTAACTCGGGTCTGTGGAGAGGTGGAGGGACAGACTCAGCTGCTCAGCAAGCTGTAAATGAAAGTAACAGTATGGTAAGCTGTTAACTTATAGGTACATCTAACAATAGTTGGACTGCCATAGACAAATAAAATATAGATCGATGAACGAAATCAAATATTGAAGATATATAGTAGGGCTGCAACTAACGATTATTTTGCTAATCGATTAATCGGTCGATTATTTTTACGATTAATCGATGAATCGGTTTATGTACTTATATTTTAGTTTTTGCCCATTTTTTCCCCCATGTAAAATTATTAACAAAGGGTCTTTATCATTCAAACATAGACTTTTTAGAGATTTTACCCATTTTGCATTGTCATATCCTCATCAAAAAACATACCTGGAGTTGTGTTTTATTATGTGTTAGTTATCCTTTGTCAAACTCTTCTGCAATCAAAACACTGACCCGAACAAAGCTTATTAAGGAATCTTTCAGAACATATTTTCACGAAGAATAAGAATAAAACAGAATAAAATTGCAGTAAATTGCATTTTATTATTTTTTTTTTCCTGTAAACACACAGCTTATACCTGGGAAACAGCTTTATAGCTTATGCTGTGAAATTGTAAACAATCCTTCGAATAAAGTTGCCAATGGCATGAAACCTGAATGGAACTCACATTTTAAAGTAAAAATTTAAAGTAAAATCCATCAGAAGGTTGTCCAGAAAAAAAATTGGACACACACAAAAAACCTGCTGTGTGAAAAAGAGCAGTGAATACTTAGAAAAAAAGTGCATTTCAAATACATTTAAACATTTACCTCTGACATTGTCATAATTAGGCTGCAAGACTGAATTATGAACTGGTAAACGACAAAGCTTTAAATGTTAATTGTTAAAAAGCAATGTTATCGGATTTAAATATGTAGTGGTCCTTTTAACAGTGCAAAATACAAAAATTTAATAAAGCGATAAAATGTTAACAAAACAGCTTATGTCTGAACTGACAGGAATTCGACTACCTGTGGGAAATGAGGCAGAACACTATTCACCAATCATTATTTGAGAAAAACTTTGCATTGGAGTCCCAAATGTTCAGGGCTTAGGCTTGCTCTCTTTTTAGAGGATATGTTTCCTGCCGCAGAAAACAGCCGCAGTTTACAGGTTACTCTTCTTTTTTGAAAGGATCAAAGTAAAGTGCTCCCACACTTTGGATGACTTCGTCCGATTAGTTTTATCTTCCGCTTTTTTCTTTTTCTTACTCGAGCTTACTCCCACTGCCGCCTGCCTCACCCATCACGCTGAATGCTGCAGAGACGCTGTGCGGGAAGCACGTGACATAAAAACGAGGCCAGCTATTGGCTATTCGCTGCTTCTCCTGCTGTACTGGCTGAGTAAAACCTCCGGTGGCTCATTACTGCCACACTTTGGTCACCGCAGATTTAAAATATGCACGAAATGAGCCGCTTACGGCAAATAAAAATTATTTAGCAACGAATCGATTACTAAATTAGTTGACAACTATTTTAATAATCGATTTTAATCGATTAAATCGATTAGTTGTTTCAGCTCTAATATATTGACTGACATAGAAACAGCTGCAATAAATTTTTTAACAAATACCTGTTTAATATATATGAAATATCTCCTTTCATGAAAGACAGGAGATGCGGTATTATCAGAAGCGGACACGGTGCTGATCAAGGATGAGATGTTTGAGGAGGACCAAGCACAGCAGAGACTGTTCATCAGAGATGGTGGTGAGTGGATAGAAGAAAAATAAGCCACCTGTTATATAAAACTAACCGAGGCTAGGTAGCTAAAAAATACCCATTTTAAAGCTTGTCTTGACACCGTTTCTCTGTTTTTAGGAGTGAAAGAGACGCCATCACAGACTGTAGAGGCATGTTTTGCGGATGTTCAGATGGTGAAAGATGATGCTCAGGTGTCTGGGATGCAGCAGCCGTCTTTGGAGGTCAGTGGATCTGACACTGCGCTTAAATCTGAGCCAGAGTTTGAGAGTGTTAAGGATGATATCCAAGAGCCAGTAGAATCACATCCTGCAGGAAAGTTTGATTTGAATGGAAAATCCAGTCCTATGAGGGATTATTTAATGCAAGGGAGTGACAAAGCAGACTCACGGCTACAATCTTGCACATACGTGAACAATGCAAGATCGACTGAGAGGCAGTGCACAGACCCTCTGTGCCGTTCAGAGGTCATAGAGGTCGACTCTGCGGAGGAGGGGGAAGAGATTTCTGTGTGGGCTAGCAAAGTAGCACAAGGGAAAAGCCAGGCTCCACGTGTTTATCCCCAATACATGAGGGAGGAACATCAAGATAGCAGGATCCTCTTGCCTCCCTCCAATCCACCTCTGGTGACGAATTACTTCGCAGCAGTGGCATCAACATCTTCAAAAATACAAGGCACGGACAGCTACCACAGTGTCAGAGATGTCATATTTAACAAACAAAGAGTTGCTCAGACTAGAAATGACAGAGTTCCTCGCGAAAAAACTTTTTGCCTGCACGTATTGTGGCAAAGTTTTCAACCGCCCCAAAAAAGGTGGTGATCCACCAGCGGATTCACACGGGGCGAGAAGCCGTTCAAGTGTAACACCTGTGGGAAGTTCTTTGCAGAGGCGGGAAACCTGAGAAAAACACACCAGAAAGTCCACACAGGAGAGCGACCGTATAGTTGTTCTCAGTGTGGACAGACGTTCGCCTGGATACGAAACCTCAAAAACCACCAACAGAAGTACCATTCTGATCTGTTAACTGCAGAAGAACTGCTTTCTCTAGGAGTCAATAAATGATCACCAGATCACTGCTCATGTGTGTATTATACCACCATCATAAATCTTCTGAATAAGACTTTCATTTCAATTATATACATGATTTACATAGTTTTTTTTTTTTTAGTCGAAGTGTGTTTTTATATAATTAGCAAATTCATAGTAAAGCTCTGTCCTGTGGTGTACTGTACAAAAGGATGAAGCAACTTAGTCGAAATACAGTTTTTGGTATAATAAGTGTTCAACATGTTTAAATAAACATTTCTGCACTCATTTTGTGTTTGTCTTTTGAAGAACATTGGTCTTATAAAAATGCTGACTCTGAAGGCAGGAAGTTGGAGGAAGTAAAACCTTATGGAATCATCAGGTGGTCACTGCCTTTGCAACCACAAGTGTAAAATTGACTTACCAATATCCAGAATTTAGTCAGCACTGTGGCAATAACATAACTTCTGATTTTCCATGTGAAACAACAATGTCGTGATGAATAAAAATGTGAAAAATGATTAGATCCACATACCTGACTAAAGGAAACACAAGCATTGTTAAATACTAATACATCATACTCTGGTTGTTCAGCAGTGGCATAAATACTTTTAAAGAATGAAACGTCCACAGCTGTTTGTACAGTCAGTCTTCAGTTATTAGGAACCTTACACAGTTCATCATAAACAAGAAACTGCTACTTAATTTGCTCACGGAAAGCTTCATGCATTTCAGTAAATTACCTTGATGTTTATGTGTCAGCCAGGGCCTTTGTAACACATAACCTTGTTTCATGTGTTCAGCAGCAAGGACAGGTGGAAGTCGGAGAACCAGAAACAATAGTGATAAAGGAAGATCTGAATGACCAGTGGGAAAGAAGCCAGGCACAAGCTGTAATTGTGCAAGATGGTGAGTAGAGGGCCGATGAGTCCTCTATTTGATGCTTAAGTCAGTGTTAGAGTATTATTGATACCATTTTGTGTTGAATAAAATATAATAAGAATAGATGCATACATTTCATTAAAGGGAGAGTTCACCCAAAAATAAAAATTGTGTTATCAGCAACTATCACATATTTACATACTTCTGCCTGGAATCTAGTATCCAGTAAAATGACCCATTTTGTTCTCTTATCTCAGCAGAGTCAAATACAGAATTTTGTAGCGGAAGACTTTCTAGCTCACCAGCCAGAAGCACAGATGCACCTGGTACAGAGAAGGTTTGTTGATTTACTGTTCTCTTAAGATGCAAATAAAAATAGGACAAAGTAGGACTACAGCTGCAAAGTAAAAGTAAGCCACTTTAGGATCAAAACAAAAAAATTAATGTAGTTTTATTTTATTTCCAGCCTATAGAGGTGGAATTTTCCCATTTGAGTGAAAAACGGACAGGATAGGAGCCAGAGAACCAACATTTCTCTCCATCCACTGGACTGCGTGTACAGGGTGAGTAAATGAAAAAAGTAAACAGGTGAAGGTTTAACCTTTCAATGCATATATACACTGTATATGCCACACTATATAAAACTTTTTTTACTAAACAGATTTCAATGTCATCTTAAATTTAGAACTAAGAGATTAAAAGTGGTCTGACAGTATCTGAATATATTTACATCCAGGTACTGTTGAGTCCAGTCCAAGTAGGCCTCAACAGCACCAGTACCACAGGTTTTCTGTTCGACCTAGCAAGGGTCTAACAGCAGGAGAAACCGCAGCTCTCACAGGCTCAGGGCACGTACACAAGGGAATGGTGAAAAGCAGAACTTCACCCACGAACCAGACTCTGCTCAGCAGAGAAAAGACAGCCACTGAAATATCAGGAACGGACTGCTTGTTGTATGACAGACCTGCAGAACCTAAAACCAGCTTTATGCACTGGCCCAAACATCCATCCTGCTCATATACAGATTCGGACCAGGATCAAGACTGTATGCTGGTTCAGACAGAGACTGTATCATCTATTAGAAGCTCCAAAGGTGGACGGGATGGAGCATCATCTACTCTAACACATGCTGTAAGAAATGCAGGAGCAGCAGATGGGCCTATAAGAGAAGAGGAAAGGTGGAATCAAGCTGCCATTTTGAGGGCAAAGCCAAACTGAAGCGGCAGGCCAAATCAGTAGGATCTGAAGTGATTCAGACAGAGACTGCAAGTAGAACAAACCCTTCATATTTCACTGTGATTCCCCAAATGATGTCCAACTTACCTCACCCTGGGGGCTTCTCATGGCAGGCTCCAACTACCAAAGCACATGGAGAAAGGTAGACGGAAAAGCTACGTTTGTAAGTATTATGGAAAGGCGTTCCCTGGGTTGTCCAATGTTGTGGCCCACCAGCGAGTGCATACAGGAGAGAGGCCCTTTAAGTGTGATACGTGTGGGAAGCTTTTCACAGAGGCAGGCAACCTCAAGAAACACCAAAGAGTTCATACAGGAGAGAAACCCTTCATCTGTCCCCGCTGTTGGGAAACGATTCGCCTGGATCTGCAAACCTCAAGACCCATCAGCAGTCGGCCTCTCTGTGGAGGAGTCTGATATAACACATCTGATGACAATGCAGGGCTTCCAACTCATGCCTCTTATGAACCCAGCAGTCTTCTGAATGTCAAAGCAATCATTTTAATATTGACGGAATCATTTACACAAGAAAGAAAAGAAATAAGAAATAAATTGCTGAAACATTAATAGGAAGATTAAGTTCGGTGGATTAGCACCGGTTAAAGCAATTTGTCTTGGTGTTTTAATGTTGACTGTCCGTGAATTGTAATATTAAAAATGAGCAGCAGGTGGTGCACGAGCACAAAAAAAATAGAGCGTCCATCGGCGTTTCCTTTTGTATTAACCGCACGGTATAAACGGGTTTTGCAATACAAAAAAGTGTGCTGTTTTTAAGTACTGTAAATATTGTTATTAAAGGTATTTAAACATAGAGATGTTGGAAAGTGCTTGGCGTTAATAATCGTTGTTTGTTTCGAATACTGTGGTCAAACATCACTATGTATCAGCCCGGCTAGCTCAGTCGGTAGAGCATGAGACTCTTAATCTCAGGGTCGTGGGTTCGAGCCCCACGTTGGGCGCAAGTGTTTTGTAGCGCCTTTCTTTGTTAAATATATGTTATTTTTTAGGGAATAGTTCTGCCAACATAACCTGAACTCCAAACGTTGATCTGATATTTTCCAACATTTTGCATGTCCAAATCTCCAGCTGACAACTCGCTGTGGAAACGTGGAATTAGTTTATAAAGCTTGAAGATGTCTGCAAGATTAGATTATATGTAGCTTCTTTAAAGATATTTTGAAACCTTTATGAATCATATGTTAATCTAAGATTTTAAAGAAAACCGTAAAAGATGTTTAGGCGGAGAATTACAAATAGTTTTCTTTCTAAAAAAAAAAAGAGAGAAAAGAAAAGAAAAAGAACCAAATATAATGCTTGAAATAATATTAAACACACAGAGAAATAAAACGCTTAGCAGAGGATGGTTTCGATCCATCGACCTCTGGGTTATGGGCCCAGCACGCTTCCGCTGCGCCACTCTGCTGTTAGCTATGAGAGTTTTGGTTTGTGCATATGAGTTTAAACAAAAAAATTGCATTTTGGAGCTTTTGTGTGCGTTTATGAAATGGAATGTATTTAAAATGGTTTCTTTTACATACCAACCGAGACTTGATCATACCATTCTCCAGACGATATTCTGATACCTGTGTAACTGTTTCTATGGTGTTCGCAGGCGCAGATGCTTTAGCACTAATAAATATACTATTTAGAACCTTTTAACTGACGACTCAATTTGTCGAATGACTTTGTTGAACTGGTATTATATAATAATAATAAAAAAAGAAGTCGTTCCCTGACCGGGAATCGAACCCGGGCCGCGGCGGTGAGAGCGCCGAATCCTAACCACTAGACCACCAGGGAGAACTGCTATACGTGTTTCGGCTCACACTATTGTACCATGGATTATACAAAATGTAAGCTTAATATTGTGTCGTAGTATTCATATGTTTTATCTAATGCATGATTATTCATATTACTATGCGTTGACTTTCTTATACTGATGAAAATAACAGCAAACAATAACTAAATATACATCATTTACATTAACATACTCCCAGGGCCGGCCCGTGGCATAGGCGATATATTAGGGCCTAGGGCGCTAAATGACTGGGGGGCGCCGCACGAAAGGGTTTTTTTTTTTTCTCTCAGAAGTGCGAATTCTTGTGACCATCGTGCGATCTACACCTATAGAAAACAGTTTCTACGTGTATTTAGCTACGTGACACGTATGATACAGAAGAGCACACACAGATTACAGTGATATGGAGAGACACAGAGGAGACTGTGACAAAGGAATTGTTGAATAAAGTTGTTTTCTTTGCTTACAAAAAGTGTTCCCGTCGCTTCATATAACACAGATTGCACGTCTGATGGCAGATGGAGTATTCTGACTACGACTTTCATACCTTTTCATGAACCTTGATAGTTATTTACTTGGCAGTCCCTATGGGCAGTCACAGGCCTCCCGGTTTTCATCCAAAATATCTTAAATTGTTTCCAAAGACGAACGGGAGCTTTTACGGGTTTGGAACGACATGGGGTAAGTGATTAATGACAAAATTTTCATTTTTGGGTGGAGTATCCCTTTAACTTATGCTCAAAATTGGCATATCGCACAAAACATTTGCGAACAAGCACCGTTTCCATCCAACGAGTCAAAGAGAGCAAAATCGTCACTTCCTGATAAAAACTGGCACTATACATCAACTAAGAAAAGTAGGAGAAGCTACTGAATATAATAATTTTTATATATAATAAATTACTTGCACCCCAGAACGAAGCGACGAAACATAATGAATGTGGTTATTGCTTTTAAAAACTCATTATACTCTGTGGAACGAAGTCGTTTAACAGTTCTGGGAGGCAATTATACAGAAACACTCTGATGACACACTTTGCTCGGGCATTTCCGAATGACAATAACAACTCTTTAGATGCTGTGGAATGAGATCGCTCTGCTGGTTAGTCAGGATTTACCGCACCATAGCACAAAGTCACATTACTTTTTTTGATGCGCTTTGAGGAATTTATTCTCAAAATGCATTTTCATCTTCTATTATTCGCATTAACCCTTTTTTCGCACAAGTCAAAAACCGCCCTCAAGCGAGCGTAAAAAACTTTGTTTGCGAATTAAGACATTTTAATTTGAAATTCAGTGTTTCCGATTCTGATGCGATACTTCAAAAATGCGCATAAAAGCAGGGTGATGGAAACACCAGCTACTGACACCGTGGAACGTTTTTGTTGAGTTAACTGTTTTTTTAATTTTACTTTATTTTCTTTAAAATAAATTTAAGCTTCTGTAATGTTGTTTCAGTTACATTACTGTTTGCTTTTAATTCACCAAATAAAGACCATGTCTAGGGCTATATTCTAGCATTCATAAAATGAAATAAGTTTAAGTATGTCATTTTCCACTGCAGCACAAAATTGAAATGAAAGGTATGGGTATGCTAATTAGACTAACTAGCTAGCTAGCTGGCTAACATTTACAAATAAATTACAAAACGTAGCCTTTATTTTGTTGCCTTTGTGTCTGTTAGACTATTCTAGGCATTTCATATTGCCCATATTTCTCTTTGTTGTAAATAAGTACTTGTGACTGTAGGCATAGTTGTGGGAGTAGCTCATGTCTGGTCTCTAGGCTATTTTAACAGATTCACTCATAAAATACCTTCAAAAAAGGCGCTTCAACATATACATTTATTTATTATCATAATTTATTTACTACTTATTTATGTTAATACTTATCAGTATTTATGTTATGTTATATTATATTAAAGTTTTGAAAAATCTGCATTTTCAGAATTTTTTGGTGTGGGGGGGGGAGGGGGTCTAAAATCTACAGGGTTTCGAAAGCATAAGGAGCCATCTGCTCTGCTCTCTATAGCTCTCATGAATGTCACACAATGATTGACCTGCACAGTGCAAATAGCCAAAACCTGGATAGTTTAGGCAACATTAAAATCATGGCCGGACGTGTCCCGTATGAACGGTGCATATGGCCATCCTAATTATAAATTATATTTTTCCAGGATATGCACAAAGTAATATGCAATGTTTGATATTCTGAAAGTAAAAAAGCTATTTTCTTTCCCCTCTGTCCTATTCCATTACCATTTCACACTGTTTTCCCTCTACCTTCTCTTCTTGCTCTTTTCCAGTTTCCTCGTCTTCCTCCACAGTGTCTTTTACATTTCCCTCTCGACTTTTTCTGTGCCTCTCTTCTCTCAGTACACATGGCAGGCAGTTGACCAGGAAAAGGAGAGAAGAGAGACAGAGAAGAGAACGGGCAGCCCCAATTCCAATCTCTACTTGTCTATCAATAGTTTCAACCTCTTTCCTCTCTTTTTCCACCCCAGGATGGGGGCAATGCCCACCACTTCTCTGTCAGTAAAGGAGAAAAAAGCTTGTCGCTGGCCCATGTGGTGATACTCAAACTTGCGTATTGAGTACTCCACCCACCAGCTAGCAGTGACAGGTCATCGCTACGCCAAAGTTTCTGTGTAAAACCTCAAATGAGAGACAGGATACCTGACTTAGAGCAGAAGTGCTGTAACACAAGGAAAGTGACAAAGAAAAAAAATGAAAGGATGGATGTCAGATTTTTGTTTGAACTAGCTTTCAGCAGGGCTGCAAACTTCAGCTTGGAGTTAGTCGCCCACATTGGGATAAGAGTCCTTTTTTCTTGTCTCAGTAAAATTACTGCTGCCATGCTGCAAAACAAATAACTGCTAATGCTAAATTATTTCTATGTATTCTACGCAGTATATAAGTTACTTACCTAAACATGTCGGGGAGACACAAAGTGTAACCATAACTATAACTCACTGACCTGCCTGCATGTGTTCACACATTACAAGATGAGAGAGAGAGGCTGACTATTCAGCATGCATGAGTATAAATTACAACAAATTACAGACCCAACTGATCTGAATAACTTATGCTGTACTGTGCTGCCTGCTCTGTTTTTTGCAATGTGTGGAATCATTTTCTCCTTTGCTCCGCAATACTGTGTGAGAAAAAGGACGGGTGGTGTAGAGACAGTGTCAACTGAGTGACTCTTACACTGAATGCACGAGAGTTAGCAACCCTTGGGTTTGTGATGTATATCATGTGTATATCAACATTGGAATCCAACCAAAGTTTCTCCTCCACTTGTCTGTCTAAACATATAGAGCTCTGCTCAGTCTTGTTGATCTTCAAGACCTACAGAACCCAATGTAGTGCAACGTCCTCTTAGATTGCCACAATACTTCCTCCACACATCAAGGGGGTCTGGCTTTAGGATTGGACACAATGCCAAAGGAAGTGTAGTAGAGCTGAATTTTATCAGATAGGCCCCTGAGTCCTCTTGGCATATATGGAAGCCTTCTCTTACGGTTACGAGAATGAGAGCGGTTACTGCTCAGGTGACGTTGCTTGAAAAATCTGGTCCAGGTTTGCCTTGATGTTCTGAATAGGCTCAAACCAGTTGTCTGAAAGTGTCAGAGTGACCACACACAACCCCAAAAGGTGGCTGCATGAGAAGAAATGGAAGAATACAAAGTGGATGGCTATATGGCTAAAAAAATACATAAATATAATAAATATATACCAGTCAAAAGTTTGGGAATAATTTAATGAAAAATACAGTAATAATAATAATAATAATAATAATAATAATAAATTGTCAAATATTTTTGCTACTTAAAAGGACTGTTTTTTATTTCAATATTATTTTCAAATGTAATTTATTCCTATGATGGCAAAGCAGAATTTTCAACAGCCATTACTCCAGTCTTCTGTGTAACATTATCCTTCAGACATCTAATATGAAATTCTAATATGCAGATATTTTAAATTTCATTACAATTACATTTTAATTTTTAAATTGCAATAAATTTTACGACATTTATGTTTTTACTGTACTTTTAATCAAAAAATTGAGACTTGGTGAGCATAAGAGCTAGTATATAAAAAAAAAAAAATTGAACTGTAGTATATAATGTATTTTTTATATATATATATTAAATACATTTTACATATATTTTAATATACATTGCTAATATATATATATATATATATATATATATATATATATATATATATATATATAATTTATATTTTGAAAAATATATGTACGTAAATATATTTTCAATAAGTTTCAGTCACTTAAAACCTGAGGAAGGTAAAATTACCAGCAAATTTTCATTTTTTGGGTGAACTATTCCTTTCAAATATACTCAAACATTTAAGTACTAGATATATATATATATATATATATATATATATATATATATATATATATATATTTTCATGTGTTGTTATATAATGACACTATAACATTTCCAAAAAGTTTGTACTTACCTCAACAGTCCTTTCAGATGTGCAAAACCAAAAGTTTCAGAAGTATCCAAATGATTTTAAAATGCTTGTTTCCTTATTTTCATGTGTTGTTTTTCTCTCGTTTTTTGCCATTCCTAGCTCTGCACTGTTTCAGTCTGTCTCTCTCTGTTTCTCTTTGGATGGTGTTCCGGATTCACACAATACGGATTTATTCAGTTAAAATGGTGAATAATCCTCCCTCTTCCTCTTTCCCTCAGATCTCCTCCTCTCCCTTTTTTCTCTCTTTATTTCTTGGATATTCTGTCTGGCCAAAGATAGTTGACGTCCTTCCAAGAAACTCCTGGTAAATCTGAAGATGTAACCCACTTCCCATTTTATCTTAATCTCGCTCTCTTTTCCCGGGTCCTCTACAATTCTGTTTACTATATAACATGAAGAATTTATGTTGTCACAAATGGGCGTGTTTCTGAACATACAAAGTAATGGGGATCTCAATGCTTTTGATGTTTAATTTCAGCGGCTTAATGATTAGTAGTACATCAGGGAGAAATGCTGCAGACGCTGGCATACAAGGCAAAATCCTATTAGCAGGCATGAGGGCATTCTGGCATCCAGTGGCGGCTCAGGTAGGTTTGATGTCAGTTTCACAAGTGTTTTGTGATATTTTATCTAGTGTGGTCTTTCTGTTAATCTGTACATGTAATCTGTTGTCATCTGTCATTGTTCTCTGCTGGAACCTCATTTAAACTACAGATTTAATCCTTCACTCTGACCTGAGGATGAGGAGGAGATGACATTTATCCACCCACCACACACACAACACTCATTCTCCCCACGAAACCCACTGTTGCATGTGTTCTCTCGGCTGTGTATGTATTTTTCTCAAACATGAAGAGAGAATAAAGCAGCTGCAAAGACAAAGCCACATAGCAATAAACAAAAATTTAACAGAACTGAAGCAACCATCAACATGCAAACACACACAAGCGATATAGAAAAGTTTAGGCAGAAACCCAGCAAGCTTTTTAACTTTCTCTCTCACTGGTGCACTTAGAAAGAGAGTTTCACTTAGCTGCCATCAGTCAGGCAAGGCATACGATTTTAAGATTAAACCCTCTATGAGTGCAGTATTAAATAATCTTCCTGGGTCAGAGAGAGAGAGAGAATAGATACTATTAAAAGAAAAAAGGAAAGAAAGAAGGAAAGACAAAGAAACCAACTGAAAAGAATGAGCACATGGAGTCTACAGTATATTTAGAGCATGAACGACAGAAATAACACAAACAGGAAGTCAATAGAATTACGACAGGAAACCAACATTGCTGCAAATTTCTGCACTAACACCACATTCCCTCTCCCAACCTTAACTTCACCTCCATGGCACCTCAGAAGACATTTCTCATCAAATCAAGTTCAACATAACCCATGCTTATATATTTATTATGTATTGTTCTACTAATGTACTCCCAATTTTATTCTGATTCTGAACCCAAGTCAAAAGTCACAAAAAGATCTAAATGATTGTCTTTGTAGTTTATTTAAAATTATTCATACTTCAACTCAAAAATCAATCACTTGCATAAATAATTTTTTTTTTAAAAAGCCTATATCATTCAGAACATAGGCAAAATCCTATTTTGTTTCTGACTATTTAAAAACAATACCAAAATACAAATATAGCAAAATCAAGTCATTACAAAACATAAAAAAATAAAATAAAATGAAGCCTGCTAATTGTTGTTATGCTGAGACTAAATCATCACAATTTACTTTTTTTACATTTTATCCTAAATGGATTTCTCAGCGGCAGCACTTTTCAAATATATATATACACCTTTCTTGACTTGCCAAACAACCGAAGCAGTGTAATTTAAAATCTGCTGATTGTTGATGACGAGAGAGTTCTGCTTAGGGTCAGTAAGTCTTTTGTGAGCACAGGCCTTCAGCTGTTGCCGTATGAGTCATAGTCACTGTTTCTGTTGGATGAGGGCTCTCTGCTCTGGTTTACCGTCAGCCTCTCCAAACCTGAAACACAGAAAGAATGGGTACCAGTGTGTGCATGGCTCTTTTCACAGACAGAGTCTAAAAGTCTTAAGACACCCCAGATGAGGATTTAACTAATAGAACACAAATCACCAAACGTAATTCTTAATTGATTAATCACATTAAGTATTGCAAAACTTTTTCTATTATACATATATATATTTTTTAGAAATGTTACATTCATGGTAGTATCAAATTAAATGCACACTAAGTTACATTAATTTGCAGAACCGAAATCTGAATGTTGGATAGAGCTAGTTTCAAAATGAGTGTGTTTCGTTTTGTTGATATATTAGAGTCAAAGCAGAGGGGAGTTTGGATTTCTCTTTTTTATCACTACATTTATCTTTTGGAAGTCATCAGTCTTTTTGAATGAAATGTATAAAATCAGGTGATTGATATATCATCAAACATGTCAGTAAAAACAGAATATAGACAGGAATGAAACTGGAAAGTTGGATATAATGTAATTGCTGCTGAAGTGGAGATTTCTGGCTCAGTGCATCAGAACAAAACTTATTTTGAGGAAATAGCCTTTAAAAATGGTTTTTGTAATTGAAATCTACAGACCCCCCCCCCCCCACCACACACACACCACATAGTGTCTTTTCCAAAAAAAAATTTTCACCAACAAACATCCACAGAACACCAAACCCAATATGCAAAAAAAAATATTAAAATAAATATATTTTTTTATTACTTTTATATGCTTTCCAATTAGGGCTGTCAAATGATTAATCACGATTAATCACAACATCCAAAAATAAAAGTTTTGTGTTACATCCAATATATGTGTGTATACTGGGCTGTGGTCTATTATTATGTATATATAAATACACACACATGCATGTATCTATTTAAGAAGAATATGTTATGTTTATATATTAAATATTATTTATATATAATATAAAATATAAGAATCATAAATATATAAATGTATATACATGTAAATATTTTTCTAAATATATAATTTATGTGTGTGTATTTATATATACATAATAAATAATACCCTGTACACATACATTATTATGTAAACAAACTTTTATTTTGGATGTGATTAATGCTTTCCAATTTCTAAATAAT